>NC_058337.1:111173276-111476306 GCF_905475395.1 Chrysoperla carnea | reverse complement strand
GTGTATTTTATATACTGTCTGTATGGAACCATCGATATATACGATTGGACATGCATTGGATTCCTCAATGTAGATTTCACTTCTAGATAAAGCATAATATATTCCATCAAATGATTTAAGATGTTATATGCTTTGCAATCAATTCCTGATTAAATAAATTACCAGTTGTATATTCCCTTATATCCACAATGATCGATATTTATTGTTACAGAAAATGAATAATCTTGTAGGTTTTGTTACGCGCAAGCAAAACTAATTATCAATTCATTCCCGATTGAATTAAAATCTCGATAATTACCTGCTAATATATACATTGAGCAATGATTTTTCACGCTCTAAACTTATCCAGGGTTAAGCCCTGGTTAAACAATGGTTAAAAAACATTTTGTAGACAAAATATGGAAAAAAAGATGAATGTCGTTCCAAATCCATCGAAAATGGAAGTCGATTAAAAATAATGAAGGCTTTTTTTTCTACAGTCAAAGTGTCCGTGTACGCAAGACAAATTAGTGTTCAGCATCGACATTGTTAGTGTGAACAGAACATAAGCAGAGGTTTATTAAAATGAATAAGATAGTAATCAAAATACTTAGTTTTGTTCTGAACTAAGAGGTTTTTGATCAAATTAGGCTTAAACATGTTTAATCTGAATTAAAAACAAAACGGTATAAGATATAAATATGATTTCTTTTTAATTTTAGACATTGGGTCATGAAATTTTTATTTTAAAATTACTTCATGTAAATGAACGCATTGTATGACTAAGAGGCGGAAAAAATCATATTGTTATCTTACAACGTTTTGTTTTTTTTGTAATTTAAAAACGTATAGCTGCTAATCAGTTTTTACTAGAACTCTTTCAGCTTATATATGTCGATGGTTTGGTTAAAATGAATACTATTGTAGGATTCCGATGAAAGATAAACTACAAGCACTTTAACTATACGCATTATTTTACAATCTTTCATTCAAATCTTTTATTTAAATATAAAATATGCGCTACTATTTGCTAAAGTGTTATAAATTTCCAAAGATTGTGTTCAATTATTTAACGACTATCATTGTTTTTATAAAAAAAAAATAGCTAAAAACTTATAATTATAGCTAAATACGGTATTAAAAATATTTATAAAAAAAAGCCTATTCCTTTGATCTCGAATCTCAAATATTGGAAAAATCATATAGCCATGCGATTACCAGTGGCTTAAAATAAACCTACCATAAAAAAATTGATCTTAAGTAACCAAAGTAATTTACAATCTATCAAATAAAAAACATTCTTAATCGAATTTGTATTTTCATTAAGATCTGGAAATCGATTGATAAAATTACGTTTGCCAGTTAAGTTTGGGTGGAAGAAATTTTCATTTAATTGGATTCTTTTAATCGATTCCAATGAAATTTTGAAAAAAGTTAAACATTGTTTCTTTGAAGAAAAAAATTACTCATTACATCTCCAACGAGTAAGAAGTATGGAGCCTCGATAAAATATAAACATATTAAACCAAAAGAACGCCGTGGGACACGGATTTAATTAATATTAGATTCTAATTATCAAATAGTTGCATTTTTAAACAGAATCTATTAATTATGTATACCTTCGCCTGAAAAGTGTACAAGATGGCTATGATTGTGGTAAATGCTTTTGAGACTTTGTGAATGTTGCTGAGAATTGACTTATATTATATAACACGCAAAAACGGATAATAAAGCACGGAAAGTAGTGGTAAAAAATATTTTTCATGTAATAACTTTACACCACAAATTTTAAGTTTTTATCGAAATAAAAAAGGTTCTACAAATTATAATCAAAATTTAACAATTCTTTGTGTGCGAGTTTTGAAATCTTCAACGAGATAATTAATATGACACTTTTTTGCACATAATATTTTTGTACACCATAAAAATATCAACAATCTTTAGATTAAATAATTATATTCACATTTAAGGGACAAACATCGTGCACTATTTAGACAAACAGTATTGAAAACAATTCACTCAGATCAGGAATCTAACGGTAATATTTCATGAATCGATTAATTGTGATCATCTGACATAAAACTGTAACAATTTAATAAAAATATGTTTAGATTTTTAATCTTCACGGCGGCTGTCATTTAACTTCTTCGTGCAGGATTTATTTCTGAACATGTAATAGATATACAATTGTTAGTTTACTAAAACTTGTACCACCTTGTCTAACTTAAATATTCATTTTCAACTAATTAAATGTTTAATAATTTATTCGATATGTATGTATGTAAATGTATTTCAAATGTCTACAAAGTTATATTTCAATTATACCGACAAATGAATCTTTTATTTATTTATTTATTTATAAATATAAATTTTTATTTGGCATCAGGATTTAATAATTTTGTTTAATATAAAATCATTGATGTCAATAATAAATCACTGCAATAATTACTGTAGCTAAGGAAAAATCCATCACGAAAATGAATGGAATATGCGAAATTTCTTCGAATAATGCAGATATATACAATAATTGTTTATCATAACAATCATTTTTCTATGGAATAAACAAAAAATCGCCTTTGGGCAAGCACGAGATGTATAACGAATGAATTCGTGAAAATGATGAAGAAGAAAATGTATCATGCTAGAGGCACCTTAAGGGTGCGCCTTTGTTTTCGAAACTGATACCTATGTTGAATTTCTTACAATTTCTACTACCCCTCATGCAAATTTGAAGCTATACTTCTTTTAAGGCGTGGTGGAAAAAGCTATTGAGAATGGTTTTGGGCGTAGGCGTAGTGAAAAATGTTAGCTGTTAAACAGAGTTTTATATTATGTTTCAATAGAGCATAAAGTATGATTGGGTAGAGCAACACGATTTTTTTCTATTCTATTTAATTAAGATTGATTCCACAAGCTATTTGTCTTATAGTTTACACCATTGTATCCTAAAAAAACGTCAATTATAATCGAAAGACTTTGACGTTTAAAATTTGTATACAAAATTTAGTAGACAAACATAAATAATAAATAAGCTGATGTTGATACAAACAAACAAAATTCTATGAGTTCAATAAAATTACACATTGTGCCTAGAGCACGTATGCTTCAGTTGATTAAGGCGCTTGATATGAATCTAAGAGACCTGTGTTCGACTCCTGATGTGTGTGTATTTTTCCTATTCTCTTTAAGTGCGATTTTTTTACTATTTTGCAATAAATAAATACACAATTAAATTTCAGACCCTCAATTTTTTCAGTTCAATAAATTATTACCATGAAATACTTAATTAATAATAGGTAATTTCTTATAATGATTGAATAAAAATTTATTTGGAATAAAAAGAACACTTTTGAAACTGTTTTCTGAACACCTGTAGGTAAATTTATGTAAAATGATTTAATGGGAAATATCACTTATGCATCAAAGAAAAATGTTTAGAAAAAACATTTATTCATAATAAATTATGAAAAAAAATTTCATAAGTTTTTATTTCTCATAGTTTTTATTTCTCACATATTACTTGTGTGAAAAATTTACAATCAGACTTTTCCTTAAATTAATTTTTTTATGATTGATATACTAAAAAAGAAAAACATCAAATTTTTCTTTTTTCAAAAAGTTTATTAACCAAAAGCAAATGACATTTACAAATTTTGGCATTAATTCAAATGTTAATAAAAATATCCTATAATTCAAAAAAAGTAAGTCTAAACAACACGTGAGCGGATACCACAAAAAATAAAATTTTTTTATAAAAAGCTAATTTTTTTGTTTATTTATAAAAAAATCAACGAGCAGACTGAATGACGCACAGCATTTTTTAAATATCTGCAGTCAAAATGAAAATTCTCTGAAATAATATGAAAATTTTTATATCTCATTTATCAAATCATTTTTAATAATTTAGGATTAATCATAATAAAATTTAATTAATCATATTAAGGAAAAGGTACAATTGGCATCTTTAATCTGGATGGATGAATGTCCCGCCTTTTGTGTATATCATTTAACTTTCCAAACAGATCAATTTCCTTACTCTTCCACCATAAAATATAAAAGTATAATAGTTAACACTCAACACAAAGGCAGAAAAATAATTCTACTTTTGATTTTCCTAAGAAGTCTTTTAAAACTTCGCCATACTTTAATGTTTAATGCAATCAATATATTTAACAATAATTAAGCAACTACTTTTAGCAATGCACTGTAACAGAATCCGTTCACAATGACTGTCCATAGAGGACAAATTTTTTATATCCACTGCATCACTCAGTATTTGTTTTTTTTTTATTCGCACATTCATCTAATATGTCAGCCTTAATGCCGTTGTCTACTAGAAAAGACCCTTCCCTAACTAGTTACAATACTGTTTACAATATTTCACGTATATCGTTTAATGATTACTGTAAAAAATAATATTTTTTCAAAAGTTTCAAAAGTATAGAAATAATTTTCAGATTTTTATCCATTGAGCATCATAAAACATTTTACATGTTGAAAGAGCTCCAATCTCACCTAATTAAGAGATATGATTACAATTAAATAACATTATAAACTATAATATTATTAATCACACAATCGGGTACTATACTCACAGTAGTAATATAATATTTGAATAATAGGTTATACAGAGTGTTTCAGAATTTCACAGAACTATTTAAAGTGTGTGTTCTCTATTACAATATAAACAAAATGCTCATATATATGACCAAAAATAATGTATTACCGAGATATGGAAGCTTAAAGATTGATTTATTATTTACTTTTGTTTACGCAATTTTATATACGAATTTAAACGTCAAAGTCTTTCGATTTTATTGATGTTTTTCATGATACAATGGCCTAAAATATAAAGACAAATAACTGGCCAATGGCTAAAATATAAAAGCCCAAATCCAATTGAACGCAAGAAACTCGGGCTCCACTCCTGGTGCAATTCTGAAACACCCAGTATAAAATATTAGTTTAAACTAAGTATATTATAAAATATACTAAAATAACATAATTTATTGGATATAAGCCAATATTATTTATAATATTTTATATTTGATGCAGTTATAAAATTATTATATTACAATATTTATTATATCTAATGTTTGAATGCTTTAAGTTTGCTTTTAAAAGGATTTCAATAATTATAACTTATTTATTTATTACATTAATCTGTAAATACTAAACACTTTACTATTTAATTTTTAAATGCATCATTAGTGTGCACTTTTTTGATTTATCAAAATGTTTAATATATAATGTATTAAACCACTTTAAAATGACAACTAAAATTATTAACAAGTGAAAACAAACAATTGACTGAGTTAATTGTTGAAATACCATGTATAGACAGTGTTGATTACTCTGTCACATTACACAAACATACATGTCACACATATATAACTGATAATCCCATATTAATACATAGGTACTATATTACATAGTGTTGATGCGCAATCGTTTGTTTTTTTGACGTCACGTAAATAACAAAAGATATTCACTTTTAAATACACACACACACACACAACTGATATTCCTATATTAATACATACTATAAAATTTGCACCTAATTAACGCCCTCGTGGGTAAACAGTGATGTTTACAAAAAAATGCTTCAAACAAAAGTTTTTTATTTTTTTATAAGGAACATTTTTCCATTTAAACTTTTGTTTTATCTCTAACGGTTTACAAGATGGGTCCTACGGACCCAAGACCCAATTCACCTATGATGCTCATTTACGAACTTGACCTCACTTTTTACGTCTTGAGTTCGCTGTAAAAATTTCAGCTCGATATCTTTTTTCGTTTTTGAGTTATCGTGTCCACAGACGGACGGACGGACAACCGGAAATGGATTAATTAGGTGATTCTATGAACACCTATACCAAAATTTTTTTCGTAGCATCAATATTTTTAAGCGTTACAAACTTGGGACGAAATTTAATATACTATGTATATTTCATAACATGGTATAAAAATTCAACAAAAGTTTACGAAAAAAAAAAAGAACAAAAAAATGTAATATTGTTGACAACAAAATTAAAAGCAATGTAGTACTTAATTAAAAAAACTTTTATTTACTTTAAGTCTGTAGTTTAATAAGGTTAGTAGTTTAAATAGGTGGCCTGCGGGTCCAAGTCTCTAGTCCTTAACCCATTGGGATCTGTTCAGGAATAGTAAACGAGATTAGAAATTAACAGATTTAAGTTTCAAAAGCCTGTTAAAAGATGGGCCGAATAGAGTAGTTTTCTCATTGCATGAGCTGGGCAGCTCTTGAGAAGATAACTAATGGATTTTGCCCCTCTTTATTGTAACAGCTTCTGGATATGCTTGCCTTCCGGCCATTGTTCTATGATAGCCGCTACAATATGACGTATATGGGAGGAAAATTGTAAAATCAATCGAACCGACTCCGATTGATTTCTAGCGGTTATAGCCTTCCAGTACCGAAAATAGATTTTTCTTTTCTTAATAATTGCCTTTCTTAATGATGCTTTATGTAGGAGTAGTTCACATATGGTACACCTGGATGAGTACTGCGGCATATGTGAGGCAGTTTTGTGCTGATTAGATGTAACTACCAATAAGTTATCCGGTGAAAAATGGTAGTCTCTTTTTTGCTAGTTTTGTTTAGTACTTTGCTTATAATAAAAATTCTCATTAGGTAAAAGCTCTTTATTAAAAATTCTTCAAAACTAAAATTATGAAACATTTTAATGACAATATCAAATCTTTCATTAAATAATTTTGTTTCAAGCTTGCTAACACTATCAGTAACTATGGCGTTTTATTGTTAATATTGTTAAAATTATCTAAAACAGTTTTAAACGATAGCTAAGTATCAATAAATAATTAACTTAATTTACAAATGTTTATATACATTTTTAAAAGTGTGATTCACCTATTGGAATGATTTTAGCAACATTGTATACGTTTAACAGCTTCCAATAGACCAGGAGGCCATTGGATTTATTATATGATCTATTTCTATGCTGACATATTTACTCAAGGTATATACGTCACCGTAATATTGTAATTTTTGTCAGATTGTAAAATATATAATCAATTGTAAATTAGCCTTCCAAAAAAGGGTCGAAAATCATCATAACCCGTGCTTACTCCAACCATACCATCTAAACATTGAGTTGATTGAAGTGATTTGTTTGTAATCTGACGGAAATTACAATATTATATTAACATTTATACTTTGTTTCTGGGACAATTATTTTGTTATGTGATAACTGGTGGCTTACAATAGAATGACGACCACAATCTTAAATTGGGCTTCAGCAGACGTTGAATAAATATGACTACCAAATAGGCTACTTATGACTGCCAAAAAGAATGCTTGAAGTCATTTGTGATTTTCTAATTTTACAGATACTCAAAAATAATTAAATTTTAAGTGCTTTTACTAACAGTCCATTTCATTGTATATTTCCGACCACTATGATTAAGCAAAGTTCACGTTAATTGGGATCAAGCGAAAAATCAAAAAGTGAATGCACACATTTAATACGATAGCCTCCTGTTCTATAAATACAATGTTTATGTTAAAATAATCATTACATAATATGAATTTGATAATTTATTTATGATAATACAATGTAAAGTATGTGTTGATATTAATTAGGTAATTTGTGTTTAAGTAATTTAACTATTGAGAATCGAGAGGTATTTTCCACGTTGAAATGTTTATTTTCACACTCATTTTTGATTTTGATAATTTAATATAAATAAATTGTAAAAATAAGTTCATCCGAATGGTTAATTTCAACACGGAAAATTAGTTAAGCATGAAACAGAAAGATTACATTCAGGATTTTATTTAATGTCTATTAGGTAAAAAATTTCATCATTAAATATTTCTAGTAGAAGCTATATTTTTGAGGGAGTAATAGAAGCTACATTTTTAGCGAAATAAATGTTAAGGTAAAGGATACCCAATGGAGGTAAAGATATACCCAACGCGTTCACATTTGTTTTATAAACTGATCATTAAGAAAATATGTGTCTAACATTTTTAAAACCAATTTTCTAGAACATAACTAAATCCTTCCGATTGAAACCCTCAATCCATTTGGGAGGCAATCCCATAGGTTATTAGCCATCGCTTTAACTTGTTAATACCCTATTTTGTCAAATTATAAACGAATTTTAATAATTTGCTTACTAATAATTAACGTCAAGTATATACAACCGTGAGCAAGTTTTATTAACTACGGACCTCGAAATCAACTGAAATATCGATCAGGTATTTTATGTAACTATTAACAAAACATCAATAAATCAAATCTTCAGTTCTGACTCACTTTTGAATTATTTAAGAAAATCTGTTACATTTATTTCTTGTTAATATAAACAATTTCGATTTTAGATAAAATAAATTTTGACACGTGTCTACGATTTTAAAAACTTTCATTTTTCCAATTTAGCCATGAACTTCAATAATAAGGCTACAGGTAAAAATGTCATTGAATAAAAGCAATTTATTATCTAAGCTCTTCATTTGTATGGAATGGGGCCGGATTCGAACAATTTTTATTTAAGCTGTTAATCCATTTAGAAGGTCAAAGTTTAATATAAAAAGTTCATTAAACGCGATTGCAGCTTGACTGAGATACCGTTTGGTTAGGTTAGGTTATATTGGCTGTCCACGAAGGACGCACTTAGGATATAGAGCCCATTGTGATACCATATATGTGTTTTACCACCTTTCCGCTGATAATTTTATTTATCAGCTCCTCAATTATATTTATACCATGCACTACACTAGCCCATCATAACTTGATTAAATTGATTTTTCTTGTGACGGTGGGAATCGAACGCGTTACCCTAAGCATATCGCGAACGGAATTGGTTACGCCTTAACCAACTGACCTGAGATACCGTAATTTTCATAGTTATCACAAATTAAAAATATGTATTTTTTGCATACCTTTAATTAAATATTTTTGATATTAATTTCAAAATTGAAATTATGTACGAATAAGAATTTTATTTTTATTCAATAAAGTTGAATATGATAATATTTTAATTGCTTCATATCAAAATTAACAAACTATTTAAAAATAAATCCGAATCAAACAAAAAATTGTTGAATAAAATGAAACAAATACATTAAATTGGTAATTTAAAAAAAAAAATTGTTTGCACTTTGTTGCAGTTACAGTTCAAGGATAATTGAACAGAATTATCATTTACACTTTTTTAATGTCATTATCAATCATGTGTTGAAAAAGAAATTAAAACAATAACTATTATTGATTGCAATATTTTTTTATTTATAAAAGCATACGATATAATAACTTATTATTATAAAAATTATATCTTGTATAAAATTAAAATAATTAATTGTTTTATTTTTATGTTTTATTAATTTTTTTTTATTAAATGCATAATTTATGAGTTCTAATATTGTAATAATGATTCATATTTGAGTCCCAGAAATAACAGGTTTATCCATTGTATAAGGCCAGTGCCTTTTAACATTTGATTTGGTGCATTCCGAGAACTTGTTTTTTCTTAACATAGTGTAAATTATATCTAATTTTAAGAAAAATAATGTCTTATGTCATTTGATAAACCAAGAGTTTCGGAAGTTTTTAGGGCTGTGTAAAGTTCTCGAACACGTTTATTTCGAAAAATGACGATTTTACAATTATTCTTTTGGAACGCAAATTGATAACAGATACAAAACTGATAAACGGCGTCAGGATTTTTAGCTATTTTAAGGCGAGACAAACTAAACAGTTGATATATTTCGAATCCGTTTTAAATTTATGTTAAACAAGTGAAAACAAACAATTGACTGAGTCAATTGTTAAAATAACATGTATAGATAGATAGTATTGATTACGGAGTCGTTTATTTTTTCACGTCATGTAAGTAAAGAGAGATAGCTAGCCATACATACATGTCACACACACAAGACTATTATTCCCATATAAATACATAGTATACAATATTCGAACCTAATTTGCTCACGGGTAAACAGTGATGTTTTTGAAAAAAATGTTTCAAACAAAAGTTATTAATTTTTTTATAAGGAACATTTCTTATACTTAAACTTTTGTTCTATCTCTAAGGGTTTACAATTACAAGATAGGTCCTACGGACATAAGACCCAATTGACCAATATTGATCATTTACGAATTCGACCTCACTTTTTACGTCCTGAGCACGCTATAAAATTTCAAATGTTTTCTCGTTTTGAGTTATCGTGTTGTCAGGCGGACAGGCAGACAGACAATCGAAAATGGATTAATTAGGTGATTTTATGAACACCTATAAAAAAAACCGGTCGATACCGACAGAGAGACATTTTTTTTATATAGATTATTATCCTGAAATATTAATATTTTTCTCAATGAAGCCGCACTCTTGTGGTACAGCGCCCGCTTCTACGACGATGAATGTTTCTTAAATTTGTAATTTATCCCGAAAAGAACATAATTCCTACCGGGTGCTCCATGAAACATCTCTTTCTTGGAGCTGGAAACTTATCGATTATAAATTTAAAGATGAACTGTGTGCTTTAATAAACTGAGCAATAATTTTTTATATTTGTAAAATTTATAATCAACGTTTATGCTAATTTTTGAAGAAGTTTATATAAAGTTTCGTTCTCTATAGATATTTTCACATGCGCTTATTCTTGGATTGCAAATCTACCAAAGAATGGTTCAATTCTAAACCTTTTCTGGCTTTTTGCAAAAAAAATTTCTCGTTCAAAACTCTGCCTAGGCTATTTTTAGTTTTTAAAATATATTTACAGATCTAATTTGTTTAAATATTATTTCGTATACACAGGGTATAAGTACACTGCTTTATTTTTAAATGTGCATTGTTTTGATTTAATTAATGAACCTTAAATGATTCATTCATATCTTAATTAATTGAATCAAATACACAATGCATTTAAATTGGTCATATCAGTCTGAATCATTAATTAAGTGATGCGTTTTGATTAAAAAATCATGCCAACTATATAATAGTAATATATTTACTTTATTTAAGTATAATATATTTACTTTACTTTAAATAATGACAATTTAAGTAACAATAATAATGATTCGTTACTTATTCAATTTAATAAATATTTTAATATGACAATTCATTAATAAAACTATTTCAATTTAATTCAATCATTGGATAATTAGAACAGTTGATAAGTCTAAATTAAATAGTTTGTTTTTTTATATCTTTAATATTCCAATATATATTTAAAAAATGCAGTTCTAAATCAAATAGGGGCCATCCATAAATTACGCCACACTAATTCTATGATCTTTTTAGCAAAAACCCAAATCCCTCCGGTCTTTGTCATAGGTAGTCACATTTGTAAAACTTCCCCCCTCTGGTATATCGTCACATTTTTCAATTTTGTTTTTCGAAATAATTAAAGTAAAACAGCAGTTCAAAATTTTCTTCATTTTCATTCAATTTTTTTATTTTCGACTGAAACGCAATCCTTATAAATATACAACGAGTTAGTAATATTTTTAAATTTTTTGTTTACGTATACATTTTGCGTTTTAATATTTTAGATATAACCATGTGCCGTCATAGTGCTTTTCACTGCCACTGATTTTGTCACACAATGTCGCATTTTGTTGACCTCCTTCCCTTCCCTAAACATGTATAGAAATTTATGGATGGTCCCTATTGCTAAGAGCTATTTTCACATCTCGTCGCGTGTATCGTAATTATGTGTTGTTCCAATTTGATAAAAAAAATACAGCTCATTTCAATGGCCGAAAAAATACTTAATGTGTTTTATCTAGAAATTCTTGCGAAATTTTCATTATTGGAGCTAATATCACTTCTGCGGTCGGTCATTTACTAGGACTAAACTTTATATTTAGTTTATTAGTTTAGTTTATTAGGAATAAATGTGAAGTTTGGCACCCATATTGCGGTCGTTCTGGTAAAAATATTTTTATACCATGCATATATGTAATATATGTATATATGCAAGGTATACTAAGTTTAGTCCCAAGTTTGTAATGCTTAATAATATTGATGCTACGAACAAAATTTTGGTAAAGGTGTTCATAAAATCACCTAATTAGTCCATTTCCGGTTGTCCGTCTGCCCGTCCGTCCGTCCGTCCGCCTGTGGGCACGATCACTCAAAAACGAAAAAAGATATCAAGCTGAAATTTTTACAGCTCACTCAGGACGTAAAAAATGAGGTCGAGTTCGTAAATGAGCAATATAGGTTAATTGGGTCTTGGGTCCAGTAGGACCCATCTTGTAAACCATGAGAGATAGAACAAAAGTATAAATATAAAAAATAACCAACTTTTGTTGAAACATTTTTTCATAAACATCATTTTTTACAAGTGAGGGCGCAAATTAGGCGTAAATTTTATTATGGTATTTATTATATGGGAATATCAGTTATGTATGTGTGACATGTATGGACTTGTTATGTGATAGAGTAATCAACACTGTGTATGCATGGTATTTCAATTAACTCAGACAATTGTTTGTTTTCACTTGTTTTTTAAATGATGTGTTTGAGCTTTTGGGATGTTTGAGCTCCCAGCAAATTTCGAAAAATAAAAGTAACATCGTTCTCAATTGTCAACAATCTAATTTCCTTTACTTTGAATACAATCTAACTTTCGATTATTTTTACTGCCGCGTTATTATTTCCTAGTCATTAATCAGGAAACTCGCTTAATTTACGCTGTTAGCTTTGCATGAAGGATATTTGTTTAAAAAAGATTTAAAAACCTTCATCAACTTTACCAACTTCCATAATCAATTAATCTTCGATTTACAAAGAATAAAAAAAAAACGCAAGGCTATTGCCAGTGTGCTTGTTGTCTGTCTTATAAAAACTATCTATCTAAATAATTATTAGTTATAAAAATTGATTTTAACCTAAATCATTAATTAATAAATTCAATTAAAAATTAAACATGTTCACATTATAAATATTTACAATTGAAAAAAAAATATACATGTAATTAAAATCAGTTACAGCATTTTTAGAGGAAATAATATATTATTAAATCTTATACAGAATGTTTAAAAATATTATTCGATTCAGTCAAGACTGGAAGTTAATGCCAGTCAAAGGAACGGAAGTCAAAGTAGCAAGCTAAAGTAACACTAAGAGAGGAGAGTTCCCACAATTGTAATGTAATGAATGTTCAAAGGTAGGACGCAAAGAGAAATCTTGAGACGATTTGAATTTAAAGCCTTATGCACAAACTTAAATCATTAACAAATCCAAATCTTCAGTTTTTGGTTTACCTTCAAATACCGAAATCCATCAGTTGTTCTTCCACAAATATAGCAAACATAGGGTAAAGAAAAAAGAAAAGTTCCATAAATGTATTCAAATAGTAATTTTTTGAACCGCTGAGACCCAAGAGATTTGTTTTGAAGAAAACAAATCACTCCCATATTTTCCCACCCTTAGGTTAGTTTAGGTTACATTGGCTGTCTATGAAGGACATACATTGTGATACCATATATGTGTTTTACCACCTTTTCCGATAATGTCATTTATCAGTTCCTCAATTATTTTTAGAGGCTGAGTGTACCTCTTCCATGCATGTACCATGCTCTACACCAGCCCATCACAACTATTAATTTAATTAATTTTTGTTATGGCGGTGGGAATCGAACCCGCTACCCTAGGCATACCACTAACGGAATTGGTTATGTCTTAACCAACTGATCTGCTACTAGGGTTGACTTTTCCCACCCTTAGAGTAGGATTTTTTTTTCCAAATTGATAAGAAACCCACTTCGAGATCTACCATTTCCAAAAAAAAGAATTAACAAAATCGGACTACTCTGTTAAAAGTTAGGCTTAATCAAACATTAAAAAATTATGCGTATCGACTTGAGAACCGTTTTCATTTTGCGTCAGTTAAAAACAAAAATGCATTTTTCTTTATCCCTAGTACCTACATTTATCCAATTTTATTACACCAAATATTATCTAATAAATTGTATCAAATTTCGTTAGCATATCACAAAAATCGATTTTTTTATAAATCATCTAAACCAAGGGTCATGTTTTTAGATATCTAATAACTATGAAAAATTTGTGAAAGCTATTTTCCGTGTAAAGTCAATTTTGGATGTATTTAATAATATTTTTTTTATATTCCGTTTTTAATTTTAGCTAATAGTTTTAAATAATATTATTTAATTTTACAGCTAAATACTTAAATATTAAGATTTAATGAATGCAGAATGACCTTCAAATAATGAAACAATTTTAAACATTGACTTACGATTTACAAAAATACATTTGAAATGCTCTAAATTTACTATCTGACTGTCAAGAGTACTAGCTAGTACACAGACTGGTAGAGTTTTACAATGAACAAACAAAAAATAAATAAACATGATATTTTAAAATTTATTTATTATTATGTTAATTATAGCTCAATGGTAATGAAATATTTTGATTTTTTTTATTTGTTTCTTTTGCCTTCTTTTAAACTTGAAAATCTATAAAGTGTATCCTTCATTCTAAAGTGTCACCATCTGTATATAAAACATTTCTGTGTAATTATAATAAAGTTAGTACATCCTTAATTGCCTGGAAATACTCGTAAAAACAAAGAATTATTTGGAAAATTTTATATTTTACTAGCTGTACCCCGCCATACTTCGCTGTGGGACATTATGGTTGCATGGATATAGATGAGAAGTATCTTGAAAATTTTATTTTATTATGAAGTTTAGTTAACGATTCTTTTTCTAGTATTACCTGTCCTTTCGTTAATTGACATTGAGCAAACGTCTTCGTCAAATTAAAATACTTTATCAATATCTCAAGTGACATTAAAAATATCGTCTCCTCCTGTTGTCTCTAGGATTTTTTTATTTTATTTGAGATAAAAAATGTCACGGTCTCTGAAATTATCTCGATTTTTTTATTTTTTTCTAAGGGACATCCCTTAAGAAAATTGCAAAAAATCGAAAAAAAAATATTTGTTTCCAATTTTGATGAAACTCAGTTTATAAGGTAATTTTAACCCAAAAAATTCAAAAATTTAGATGGATAGTTTTCGAAATATCTTCAAAAATCGATACGGAATATCGTATTTTTGCAAAGTGATTTTTCCAAAGTTATAGACAAAAGCAAAAAATTAAGACCATCGTTTTTAGATTTGCTATACCAGAACGGAAACACGTGAAAAAATTCAAATAACCCAAACGCTAACTTTATAATAAAACAATTGCTTAGAAAATTTAAAATGGGAGCTAACTTCGTACAAATTTTTACATTTTTTTACATTGACAAGATGTTTTTTTCTTCAAAAAAACCGGACTGAAATAGTTCTTTGCTAAGCGTTTCGTTGCATACTAAGTATATAATTACACAAAGACAATTGATGGCGTTCAAACTTGGTGTGACATTCCTTAAGTGTGATCCTTTTCGATTTATAACTATTAATAAGATCAAAAGTTAATGTCTCAATTCTGATTCGAAAAAAAAATTTACTGCGTTATTATAGAAGTTTGATTTTATAAACTGTGTCATAATAGAAGTATTTATCTCGCCAAAAATTTCGAAAAAGATACGAAATAGTCGAGAGTTTCAACTTTGGATTTCAAATAAAGTTGAAATGCGTAAACTATGGTTTTCAAATTGTATTCCTTTTTCCAGCATCGTTGTTAGAATGCAAAAGATTCATCCGATTAATGAGTATTACGAAGTCGTTAGGTACTAAGCCCGACTAGAGACAATATGAAGAATGAAAATGCTTATTAATTCATTCTATTCAATAAAGTTATTATCTGTTATCAACAATTCGAGTTTCAACATAAAAAAACAATAAAAACTCCTTATATCGCATAGTAAACTATGAAAGGTGAAACAGTTCAAGGGAAAGTTTTTTATTACACTTACAACAAATTTTCACATAGTAAATGTTTAAAAAATATATATATGTTGCAGTTAACATTCCTAATCGGCTAACCGCACCCTTAACAAAATATTAATTTTCTATTTCTAAATTTCTTAATGCATGCCAACATATATGTTAATGTATTGGGAAAATAACTTATGACGTCATAACAAGGCTTAAAAATAAAAATAGGCTATTTTACAATTCATTGATACATTTGAACAGTATTGTTATAAACTACTACAGTTTTTTAATATTCGTATATTTATTCAAGGTAAATCTCAAGTTAAGTCTGTTATTGTAATTATATTTGAAGGCACTTGTTATCGCATGATTTTTTAGGCAAACATTCGGTTATCAAAAACCGAATCGTTTTTGCTACCTTAATCGTTTAAAATTTGTAGTTGAATTAGTTTGACTCAAGTTTTACCGAGTTAAATTCGTTTGATGACATATTCTACATAGTTTTGATCAATTATGCATTTTGACTGTATCATATTTATATATTTAATATTATAATAAACTGAATAATTTCAAAAACGCTGGAAGTGATTTGACACCTGGTTGAGTTGATAGTATTTTATGAAATTTCGAGTTTCTTTTTCTGATATTTGGGTATCGAATAAAATTTTGTAAATAATTTAAAACTTATAAACATAATAAATACATCTAAAAAAAATCGTATATTAAAAATGAAAAAATAACCAAAATTTTTATTATTTTGGTAAAAAAATGATTTTTTATATGATTTTTAATAATAACCATATGACGGGCGCCATTTCATATCAATAATTATTATCAATAGTCGTAAAAATTCATGATAATTATTAAGAATTTATAATAACTTAATTAATACAAAAATTTAAAAATAAACTTACTTAAGATGACTTAATTACCATATTATTTTGAATAAAAAAATGAATTTATAGCCTAGTTAGCATAGCTACTGGGCCTATAACGCATAGGGGGGTCATTGTATACATTAAAATTTGATTAAACTAAACTGCATTTAAGTTTTTGGTTTTTGTATACCTAACTTATATTCTCAGTAAAAAATAGTTTTATTATATTGTAAAGGTTTTTGTGTTGTCAATGTCATTTTCTCAATAATAACCTATCGACAATTCTTTTCGAAATTTTTGTATGTACCTCGAAGCACCAATTAACATAAAATAATATGTTTTAATGCTAATCTTAATTCTAGAATATTTTCTTGATAGGAACGAGGGGCTGAAAACTAGAAAGGAAAAAATGCAAACCGTCAATAATTGTTTTTGTAACCCTCTAACTAACAAAAGGGTGTTATAAGTTTGGCCGCTATGTGTGTTTGTCTGGTTGTGTGTGTGTCTAACAAAAATTATTTTTGTAAAATAACAAAAGCAAACTAGTTTTGGAAACACACTTTTACTTCCGACAAATAGTCCAGCCTTTCTAGGACACTCAATAAAGATATAAAATACCATTGATCTTGTCATCTCAACCATAACTGTTAAATATATAATTTTATCTACTAGTTTTTAGATAAGAAATCTCTATAACATAATGGATACCACACATGACGAAAATAGAAAAATTAAAATATATAAATATTTCAATGTTTCTGATTCATATTTATAATTTTATTTCGTAATTATCTAATAAATTAATTAATTACTAATTAAGAATATTTTTAAATAATTGCCGATTCAAATAAAATTTCTCTTATAATAGTAATTAATAATATTTATATTTAAGATAAAATATTAATATCTAAGCAATTTAAAAAATAGATTATTAAAAGGGAGGAAAATTTGAATAAAGTACTACCATTCCCGGAAGTCTATCTCCTATACTTATTAATTTAACTCAATGCTGAAAATGTATGTATAAAAACTACGTGTTTTTTCATTTTTCGATGCATGATTTTTCAATATGCATTTTTTGTTAACTTAAAAAAATTATTATAAACAAAGCATGAACTTTTTTTTTAAATTCTTAGACGTTATCTTGATAAGTTACACTAAAGAATATGTTTAAAAATAACGTAATAATTTTTTAAAATTTCTTACTGCACCAACCACCTTAATTCTAGAGTTAAAAAATGCAGTCAATTAGATAATACCGAGTCAATTTTATTAATAAATTGTCGATTCGATAATCATTATTAATGCTTGTAGAGATTGATAGTATCAGTATTATGTAGGCTGTAAATATTAATATCGTAATTTTTATCGCCTCTTTCACCAATAAATAAGAAAATAGAACAATAGAAAAGAATTAATAAATAAAGAATAATAAATACTTCTGGGCATAATAAAAAATTTTATTCGTAATATAATGAAAATTTATTAATAATTACATGAATTATTTACTAGGAAACCATTTAACTCAAAAAAAAATCTGTAATATTTATTAACATTGTGGATTTTTATTTGAACAAACAAAAAAATCAATAAATTAATTACGTTCACCAATAATACAGATCAAAAATTGATAATGATAATCAGACCTGTCAATATGTTTTATGAACTAATCAATAAGTTGTTATTAAAAATACGTAATACGTATACAGGGCGAATCATTTATATTCAAAAATATATTTCATTTGAGATTTCTTGCACAAAGTTATTAGTGAGTCCATATTATAACACCCAAAACTTTTTCATATTCAAAAAATATATAATGGAAAATTTTTGAATCATGCTTTTCATAAAAGTATTTCATTATGGAAATCATTTTTTATTATTATTTATCACTAGCTGTTAAACCCGCTTCGCTGGGTTGTTTTTGCACATTTAAATATCAAAATTGTTAAATGAAAGACTTTTTTTTTAATTCTCTCTGTGTGTACGGAACAGTAAGATTTTTTTGTCCGATCCCAATATTATGTCTACACTCTCTGTGTGTACGGAAAAGTAAGGGAAAGATCGATAGAAACCCATGGAACATTCCAGAATATTCGAGAAAGTTCTAGAAAATTCGATAGAAATCCATAAAACATTCCAGAATGTTCGAGAAAATTCTAGAAAATTCGATAGAAATCCATAGAACATTCCAGAATGTTCGAGAAAATTCTAGAAAATTCGACAGAAACCCATGGAACATTCCAGAATTTTCGAGAAAAATCGAAAGACATTTGCGCCAGTAGCGCCATCTAGTGAAAATTGTACTATTGACAGTGGGGCCTATTGTACTATTAGAACTATTTTTTTAATCTATTTTCTATGAATTTCTAGATCATTTTTAATTCCACCCCCACCAAACTCCCTTATTCACAATGGGAGCCTAAGGGCTACCCAATGACATAATCCCCTACCGAAGGTCAATGGTTAGTTTTAGGGAAAATCGGGGACATACAAACAAACACTCTTTTTCTATATATATATATAGATTATCACAATTGGGAAAGAAATTTGAACTTTATTGTCGTATTTCTCATAATTCAAAAGTTTCTTACTATATTATTTATGGAAAGAAATATACAAAACGTATCCACTTATGGTAATAGTACCTCGGATAATTTTGCCTTGGGCAATTCTATAGCTTCTCGGCAGATATTACGAACTATAAGGTAGGAAAACCTTATTAGAACAAAGTTTAATTACCAAAAAGGAAATAACACAAAAATGACTCCCCCCCTCGAACTAAAAAAAGGGTGTTATGAGTTTGACCGTTATGTGTGTGTGTCTGTCTGTCTGTGCCATCGTAGCGCCTAAGCGGATAAACCGATTTTGATTTTTTTGGTTTTGTTTGAAAGGTAATTTAATGGAGAGTGTCCTTAACTATGTTTTAATAAAAGATTTCGATGATTTTCCAAATCCGCTAAGTTTGAAAAATGCTTTAAGGAAAAAGGCAATTTAATGGAAAGTGTTCTTTGATATGTATCAAATGAGAGTCTAGGGTTCCGTTTCCGAAGAATTTGTCGGGGTTTTTTATTTTTTAAAGTTTCACTTGTTTTAGAATTCAAAACGAGTAAATCATTGCTTTTTGATGGTTATTATTCCCCAGTTGAGGAAGTAAATTTTGAAATGACACACCGACAGGAATTCATATGGTACTTAATGATCTTTCGTAGGAATAACAGTGCTTATATTTCAAAAATGGCTTTAAACGCACGTAAATGTATATTTCGATCTCTGGACTACAATCTCAAAAACTTCACAAATAGTAAATAGTATACTTGAACTTATTAAATTTGTTCACAGTACTTGTTCCTCTGTGATGAATTTCAAACGAGATTTATACTCGTACAGAACACTCCATAGATAAACTTAATAGTCTATAAATTAAATAGTCCCTATAGATTTTAATCTAGTAAGGAAGATAAATTGATCAGAAATGATCAAAATGACCTTGATATTACGTACAACTACCTTTATAATATGACTAAATCAATATTATTTGTAAGATACAATATGATGTTTAATTATTATTAATGATATTACCTTATATATCTAAGTATGAAATAAAATAAATAAAAAGCTTTTAATGTAGTCATGAAAGTTCTATTGCCTTTAAATTAATATTATACTGTGCATATTTTATTTTATGTGAATGTATATATAATTTTATTGATTAAAAAAACGAAGCTGAAGCTTTCAAAAATAAACAATATTATAGTTAATAAACTTTACTTTTAGAATTTTTCATCTGACTATTTATTTATTAGAATATTTACAGAAATAATTACGTTCATTTTCCAAAATATATAAAGTTTGAAAATTGTCAAAAACTTCGAACGTTTTATTTTTACAACAGCGAACATAAAAATGATGAAAGAGGAAGAATTGCTTCACGTACAGCATAGTGTAGTTAGTTTTTGAAATTTTTTAAAATGATTCACTTTTGAAAATTACTACAACAAATTCATATGAAACCCCGTTTTATAAGGAAAAGACGGACATTGCTGTAGGAGTAAATTGTAGAAGAAAAAAAGCGAGTATGTAATTATCATTGTTCATTTAATTCATTTTTATACCATGTATGTATCAAGGTATACTAAATTTAGTCGCAAGTTTGTAAAGCTTAAAAATAAGTGTTCATAAAATCACGTAATTAGTCCTTTTCTGGTTGTCTGACTGTCTATCAACACGATAACTCAAAAACGAAAAAATGTTTCAAACTGAAAATGCCATAGCGTGCTTAGGACGTAAAAAGTGAAGTCGAGTTCGTAAATGAGCAACATAGGTCAATTAAGTCTTGTAAACCGTTAGACATAGAAGAAAAGTTGAAATGTAAAAAATGCTCCCTATAAGAAAATAAACTACTTTGTTTGAAATATTTTTTCGTAAACATCACTTTTTACCCCCGAAGGCGCAAATTAGTTTAGATAGATTATCATTGTATATATTTTAAATTTATATGTTACATATATTATATATGTGTTTGTTTATGTATAGCATATACTATATCCACTGAGGAAGTAAAAGATACTATTATTACTTTGTGTATAAGAGTGGCTTTCTTCTTTTACTTACATGAAGTAAAAAACAAACAATTGCGTAGTCAAAACTACTATACATGGTATTTCAACGATTAACTCAGTCAATTGTTTAAATGAGAATTCTCAAATTACTTTCATTTGTTTAAATGTGGTACAAAATTTCCCATATGTGAAATCATTTCTCTTGAATGAAAGAGATCTAACTTGAATTGAAAGATTTTTGTTAATTTCACCCTTTTTTCTTGATTAAAGTTCAACAAAACGTGGTCCAAACCTGAGGTTATAACCTTTTAGACTGAACATACATAAAAGCTGAGAAAGAAACGGGTGCACTGTTATTAATTTACACTCGGTAAGTTTGAGAAAAAATAAATATTACATAAATCATAAAAAAAATATTTTTTTCTTTTATTTATTTTATTTATTTATTAAAAGAAAAAGGAATGTAAATAAACAAAATTAATGTTTACATATTAAAGGAACTCTCATGTAAATACAACAAGGAACTAAGAAAAAAACTATTAGAATATAAATATGCACCTTGGTACATAATAAACTTTAAATATTACAATAATAAATTGTATAAAAAGCTAAAAAAAATAAATTGTTTAGTGTGATTTGGTATGGATAAATAACAGTGGTTACTTTAGTTTTGAGATAAAAGTATGAGATTTTAGGATAATAGTTGACACTTCGAATTAAAACAGATCCGGAACCGTGGAAAATGCAAATGTGCTTTAATTGGCATAATAGGGTATTATCGTTAGTCAAAAACAAATTATGAAATTTGAAAAAAGTTAAAATTTATGTAAAAATATACTTAAATATTCTGATTTCGAGCCATAAAAGCATATTTTTCTTTTAAAAGATTAAAATTAAAAATCGTTATTTTTAAACTGTATATCACGTGACTTAAAACGCGGGCAAGCCCTGCTGTGATGTCATATCGGTATGAGCCATAGACCATCAGTTAGTTCAGTGTAGACAGCTGGGTATAATATATTCATACATAATAAGTATTTATATTTATTATAATCAGATATCTATGAATATATCTGTCAAACTTATTTGTGTTATTTCGTATAATGATACCGATATTACGTCATCAAATTGGATGCCCTCGTTTTTGACATTTTTAAAAATTTTAAAATTTAATTTAAGTTTTTGGCAAGAAAGCGTGTGTATTTTTCCGAAATAAATTTTTGGTGGCTTTTTATTAACAAAATCAACATTTTAAGGTACTTTTTCAAATATAGTAGAATACCCTATTAGGATAACAGAGAGAGTAGAAGTGAAAGTATCTGTAAATACCATACCAAACTGCTTCAAAAGCTGTGAATTATCAATACTACAAGAAGAAGCTTCCAAAGGAGCTTTTGAGCCGAATGTGAGCTTAGAAAATGATGGGATTAAACTTCAGAAATTAACACGCCAGAGCAGCAATTAACACGCTACGAACCTACGTTGAAAGATACAATGATGGATCGTCTATTCTCTTCATTTTTTGAACTTTTTTAATTCCATGCTTCTGTGTAATTTTTTCGTTTCCTTCTATTTGTTCAGATAAAAAATAAATCTTAAATATTAAAATTTCAAAAAATGTTAATATTTTAATTTATTTATTCAAATTTTCCAAGTATGGGCCAAAGGTAGTTATAGTTTCTCTTGATACTTATCCACGTTAAACGCAGTATATGTATGAATAATAATATGTGGTTTATAGTATTTGTTTAAGTTAAAAAATGGATGAATATTAAAATAAATAAATAAATATTTTAACTTATATTTATTAAAATAAAATGTTGTTAATTATATTACGAACTTTAAAACATTTTATTTACACTAATAATATATATCAATAAAACATTTTTAAGATTATATTATATATTACATGTATACGGAGTGATCTACGAAAGATATTATACCCAAAAGTTTAATGTACCTTAATGATCCTGTATTTTTTCAGCGATATTACGCCAGTCAAATTCTACATGAAAATTGCAAAACGCATTGTAAAGCTGCTTTTTTTGGTATGTTATTTGGACCACTTAGAAGAGTGTGAAACTTGTTTATGCTTGCAAAACGTAGTTTCACACTCCCCTAAGGAGTCCAAATAACATTCCAAAAAAGCAGCTTTACTTTTATTATCTTATGTAACGGAAACTTTGAACATTGGCTCCTTTCGAAACGTCCGATTAACTCGAAGTTTGGCACATTTAATAAGTTGATTTCATTATCCTGATCAGGATTTTCAGGAATAACGATTTCCATACCTGAAAATACATACATTTATTTGCGCTCCCACCATATTTATACTGAATTTTTTTTTTTTTTTAAACTATTATTTATTTAGATTATGGTTTACCAAATGTACTACGGTAATATTACTAGCGTTTTTCTTATTTCAACAACCTAACTAGATCACAGCATATAAATAGTGTATATCTTTGTAATATGTAAATATATAAAACTTTTTTTTTATAGAACTTGTTCTTTTTTAATGTTTTTGTTACATATATTTAAAAAAATATCTTTTTATAACTTTAAACTTGTCTTCACATAAATACGAATATAGAATAAATAGCTTTAATATAGTAAATACTACATACATATCTCGTCATTTTCAGTGCCATAGACGTATGCATATATGTATGGGAAAGTTGTCAAGGTCGAAAAAACTTTTAGCTTTGGTCCGTAATTTTCGTTTACGAAATAGTTTGGGAAATCCAAGCACACTACGGAAAAGTAGTATTCTTCTATACATCGCATATTAATTTTTATACCATGTATATATGTAATATGCAAGGTATACTAAGTTTAGTCCCAAGTTTGTAACGCTTAAAAATATTGATACTACGAAAAAAATTTTGGTATAGGTGTTCATAGAATCACCTAATTAGTCCATTTCCGGTTGTCTGCCCGACTGTCTGTCTGTCTGCCAACGCGATAACTCAAACCGAAAAGATATATCTAGATGAAATTTTTACAGCGTACTCAGGACGTAAGAAGTGAGGTCGAGTTCGTAAATGAGAAACATAGGTCAATTGGATCTTTGGTCCGCAGGATCCATCTTGTGAACCGTTAGAGATAGAATAAAAGTTTAAATGTTCCCTAAAAGAAACAAAACAATTTTTGTTTGATACATTTTTTCGTAAACATCACTGTTTACCCGTGAGTGTGCAAATTATGCGTAAATTGTATAGTATGTATTATAAGGAAATATCAGTTATATTAGTTATATATGTGTGACATGTATGTATGTGTAATGTGATAGAGTAATCAACACTGTTTATGCATGGTATTTCAACAATTAACTCAGTCAATTGTTTGTTATCACATAAAGCAAAGTTGGCCAATCGCTGAAAATCTACGCAATAATATATGCTGGAAATGATTAAAAATGACGAGGAATTAAAATTGAAGGAAGTTTTTATTCGGAATCAAAATTGAAGAGAATAAAGTAGCCCGTCTCGTATTTCTAATATTCGATAAAATTTTATCCAAATGTCAGCAGAAAGTAGTTCATGACTTCGAATGTGAACCATACTCTACATTCACAATAATTATCATAATGGCTCATTGTTTCTATTTAACTTATACAAGTATTTAAAGATTCTTTTAAAATTTCAATACCACTGATTGCAAAGCAAATGTATTTTTAACCCCCGAACCAAAAAAAAGTGTTATAAGTTTGACCTCTATGTGTGTGTGTGTGTCTGTCTGTCTGTAGCTTTCGTAGCACCTAAACGGATGATCCGATTTTCATTTTTTATTGTTTCGTTTGAAAGATAATTCAATGAAGAGTGTTCTTAGGTATATTTCAAGTGCGAGGTAGGGTTTCGTACCGGGGATAACTAAAAAATATTCGATGAGCCTCAAAATTGGTTCAGTTTGGAGAACGCTCTAAGGGAAAAGGTAATTAAATGGATAGTTTTCTTAGATATGCATCAAGTGCGAGCTTAGGGTTCCATAAGCGAAAATTTGTCGGGGGTTTTTATATTTTGTAAATTTCACCTGTTACATTTATGACAGAAACAAGTGAAAACAAACAATTGACTGAGTTAATTGTTGAAATACCATGTATAGGCAGTGTTGATAACTCTGTCACATTTCACATACATACATATCTGACATATTTAACTGATATTCTCATATAATGCGCAAGTGTTGATGCGCAATCGTTTGTTGTTTTTGACGTCATGTAAATAACAAAAGATATTCACTTTGATATTCCTATATTAATATATACTATAAAATTTGTACCTAATTAACGCCCTCGTGGGTAAACAGTGATGTTTACAAAAAAATGTTTCAAACAAAAGTTGTTTATTTTTTTGTAAGGAACATTTTTTACTTTTAAACTTTTATTCTATCTCTAACGGTTTACAAGATGGGTACTACGGACCCATGACCCAATTGACCCATGTTGCTCATTTACGAACTTGACCTCACTTTTTACGTCCTAAGCACGCTGTAAAAATTTCAGCTTGATATCTCTTTTCGTTTTTGAGTAATCGTGACCACAGACGGACGGACGGACGGACAACCGGAAATGGATTAATTAGGTGATTTTATGAACACCTATACCAATTTTTTTTTGTAGCATCAATATTTTTAGGCGTTACAAACTTGGGACTAA
The DNA here is from genome assembly GCF_905475395.1 of Chrysoperla carnea. Taxonomy (NCBI): domain Eukaryota; kingdom Metazoa; phylum Arthropoda; class Insecta; order Neuroptera; family Chrysopidae; genus Chrysoperla; species Chrysoperla carnea. The sequence continues at coordinate 111,450,386 of NC_058337.1, read as the reverse complement.
ACTTATAATACTATGTATATTTCATATATACATGGTATAAAAAGAAATTATTGCAGTTACCAACCTAGACAACACTCCCCTGTGTAATAATACTATTATTTATTTTGTATACAGGTGTAAAACTTATAACTTCTACAATTCTACATATACTTATAAATAAATGTAAATATTTATTTTTATTATTATACTACACATTTATGATACTTTTAATAAAGTAGGTACATAAAAATGTATGTAAAGTATGTATGTATGAAAGATTTCATTTTATTAAACTTTATTTCTAGCTTTTTATGCTGAAAACTCTGTATAATGTGGACAAGGAAGTCCATTATCTATACGTGGATTGGAGATGTGATTTAAGTATAAATTCCTTTCTAAATATCTTAAGGACGTTATTCAATTTACCTTTACTATGTTTGTTAGTGCAATTGAGCAAGAATTTTTATTTATACTGAAAATGAAGGTTTGTGCTTTACTTATTAGTATTTAATGTTAATGTTTCTATTAATATAATAAAATATTTGTGATTCATATTTGCTTTTAAAGAAGTAATTTTTTTCAAGAAATCTATCATACTCAAAGCTGTTTGTCTATGTGTCACGTTTTGCCCGACAAAATTTTTTTTAACTACGCAAAGTTTAATTATTCTTTATTATGGATATGAAAAAAAATTTTGCGTGAACTTACGCCTTTTCTTTTAAAACTAAGATAAGGATAACGATTAACATAGCTTTTAATTAAGATAAGCAGTTTTCCAGTGAAACCTTGTAACATGTAACTCTTACGTGAAAACAAAAACAAGCATAGATAATAAAAAAAGAAGCTCACAAAAGCAAAAACAAGAAAATAAATTAATTGGGGTTGAAGACGAATATGACTAAAAATTTTTATTTTTATTTTTGATAGATAAAAGGTACTTTTGCATCTAAACAGTCTTTTGAATCAATTTTAAGCATAAAAATTCCTTCATTATATTTTGTCCGAAAATTTGATATAAATTCTCCACATTGCGACGATTTTTGAAACACTAATTTTAGACAATATCAGTTTCACACAAATATCAATTTCACAGTGCGCAAATTAATAATCCAATAAGAACACGTTCTATCTTGAATTAGAAAGAAAATAAATGAAAGATAAGAAAATTTATGAAATTTAACTTCTAGGGTGCGATAGAATATTCACAGGGTGCGGAAGAAAAATATTATCACGATTTCAAAAAAATATTTTTCTAAAAATGTATTAAATCCTTCCCGTTTTACCATGTATGTCTTTACATAAATATAAATGCATAACAAAGGTTTTCAATATGTTAATTAATTGATTACCACCATTTAAGGTAATAATGAACTTTTTTTCTTAAATATTAATAAATTCAATAAATTCAAAACAAGATAATTAATACATCATTTATTATTTTATTAGCTTACCTATATACATAAATAATTAATTTTTTTTAAACAAATTTGTAATAATGTAATAAAAATAGACATGTTTTTACATAAATCGTTGCTATAATCTCTTAATTATATCTATAACTAACCGTTATCTGATTGTTTCGCTGGAACATTCTGGATGTTTATAAACCCATTTTTTTTGTCTTGTGCATCATAAGGTACTTTTTTCGGCTTTTGATATGATTTTGGTCTTCGTTTTCCTGCTAAGAAATACTCTATCTAGCGTTTTTTGTAAGAAACATTGTCGCCTACATTGTCGCGAAACAATATGTTGTTCACATAAAAAAAAATACACAACAGTTTTTAAAGTTTACAAAACTGGTGATAAGGAATACATTATAACTGGATTAAAAATGTTTTGAACATTTGTTATTTTGTTTCTATGGTGCTTAAAATATATTTTGACATAAAACTGATATTTGATAATAAATCAAAGAATTTCGATGAAAATTACTTATTTGTCCAGACTCCTTTTGTCAACATGAAACAGCGGATTAGGTGACGATATTTTTGCCCCAAAATCTTTATTTAAAAGTTCAATAGAAAATAAATAATAGTTTTAAAAAACTAAAAAACACGCTTTTGTTACTAGCTGAACTAATTTGTGTTTTTTTGTTTTTTAGACTATTATTTATTTATTAAAAATTCAGTATAAATATGATGGGAGCGCAAATAAATGTATATATTTTCACATATGAAAATCGTTAATCCTGAATATCCTGATCAGGATAATCAAATAAACTTTTAAATTATTATATTGTCGTCAGTCCTTGATGAGTATGTCAAATTTCGAGTTAAGCCGATGTTTTGAAGGAGTCAAAATCATGTTCGAAGATTCCGTTACATACTAACATACTAACATACTAGCATACGCATGAAGCTAGTAAAAAAAAAAGCGTGTTAAAAATACCCACCACATTGGTATAAAAATATGTATGTACAATCCTAAACTGTAGGCATTTATACTCCCAAATCAGGGTAAAATGTTGAGGAAGGTGATATTTGGCCATTAGCCTAAAGATGGATCATTAACCTAAAGAGGTCTAAAAACAACCTTAAGCTTGCCTCCAACTTTTAACCTTAGAGCATTCTAAGCTCCAAAAATTTAAACCAATAAGCGGGTTAAGATGGATATCGAAGCAAACCTAACGTAGCAAAGAATCATCGTCTAAACTTGAATCAGGTGTTAGGAAGTCGTAATGACAAACAGACGCACCAACGATTGTATAAATAGAAAGATAAATTGATCTGTTCTATTGAAAATATTCCGTTTATATAAGGTACTAATTCAAATATTAATGATTATATTAATAAATTTTTTATGTTTCTCTTGTCAAATAATAACGTTATTTTTAAGATAATTAACAAAACTGATTATCATGACATCTATTTAGATTCGTAAGATAAAGTTATGAAAGTTATCCAAAAGAGCGCATGCTCGAAATGTACCATGCCTGACGTTGAGTTAATTTCGCTCACGCAATTCAGATATTGCATTTTTTTTTTGTTATAGATATTAAAAAAAACCTTTTCACACACACATTCACAAATATGCTTAATTAGCATACAATAAATTTTTTAAACTGTTCTTTTTACGATTTGTCTATAAGTAATTTCAATATGATCAAGGTTAATTATTTAAAAAAAAATGTTTTTGCAAAAATATTACATTCACAAACACAAGACATATCCTTTAAATACTAATCATTTGAATACTAATATCTATTTTTTTAAGTATGTATCTATCTACCCGTACAATATCCATAAAAAATTATAAAAATATGCATTGCTAAGAATTCTTGTAAGGTAAAGATGGTAATTTGTTTTTAAATTTAGTTCTGGATAAATTAAGCTATAAGTTTTCGTTTAGAATTAAATGAAAACACATCATAGTTTCCATTACTTGTTTTGCTTAAAGGAGTACGATCACCAAGGTAATTTTAGATTTAGGGTTGAAATTATTTGTACCTTTAAAATTTTGTTATAACTTCATGAATGTAGACGAAAAATAAGAATAAAATTTTTCGATGTCTGCCTTGGTTTTCGAAATATCGAAAGCTAAATAATTAAACTAAATTTTCAATTTTCGATATTTCGAAAATTACTTCAGATATCGAAAAATTGTATTCTTACTTTTCGTCTTATACTGGCAACTCATAACATAAAACATAATCAAAATTTACAAATATATTTTTTTAAATTTGTGTCCTCACTACCGCGCTCACACATTCTTAGTTAATCGGGCACAACCATTTAATTTAAAGGTTGTACACTTGGAAAATTGTCAATTTAGTGATGGTAAAGCAAGAATTTCAAAATTTTTCTCTAATATAATACAAGTTGCCTATTTATTATTTTTCAAGTCAAATTTTACATGGCTTCAATAAATTAACATTTTATCAAATAGAAACATTTTCCTCACTAACTCATGCGTTAGTGACACCTAAGATATTTGACACCTGAGAAACAAGTATTCCACCAGGTTTTAGCAAAAAAAAAGTGAGATTTCATTTTCTTTAATTAGTCGATTTTTGTTTGAACATCTTTTACTAATTGTTCTTTGAGCACCTTTACCTGCATCATAAAGTTCATTTAAGCATTAACTATTTATGTATATTTAATAGATAATTATTATGAAAAATTGAATATTAAATATGTCAGAATAAAAAAATTATATACTCATAGCATTATTATAATATGTATAATTGAATAAAAATATATTTAAAAATAAATATAAGAATAAAAAATATGATTGATATTCATGTTTATAAATCATATTAGTATCTATCTAATGATTCATAATACATACAATAAATATATTGTTAAATATTATTATTGATTTATTTATTATTTATTAAGGAAACATAATTATGTGTTTCCGTATTTTGTATAGTATTTAATTTATAGATATTCATTATATTTCTTTATTCAAGTATTGGAATTAACAGTTTTTAGTTAAAGCAAAAAAAATTACAATAAACCTATTAACATTAATATTTGCATTGTAAAAAATGCATCAGATAAGAGCTTCATAAACTAAGCGTATTTTAGTCTAGTAAGCGCATCTAGTATACAGAGAGGAACGCTTAAAATTCCTAATTAAATAAAGAGGAAGAAACTCGCTAAAGAGGTCATACGTGCAACATATGATGATACCTACAAATTGCATCAAACGATATTTAAATTGGCAATAAAATGATCACAGGCTTGTTAATCAATTTTTTATAGAAGTCGTAAATGTCGATACTAAACCTATATTTATAATAATTTATTGAATGGGAGAAAAATGACGGATTATTCTGGCAATTAAATGTTATGTATTATCGTTTGGAATACTTTTCTATAATTTCAAGTTAAAACATATGCAACTTTAATCTTTGGATAATAAAACTAATTGTAAAAATCGTAAAAGATTTTACACCAATTAAATATGTTAAGATTTTACACCACGTAAAGATATTTTCAGCTAAACTCGTTGAAAATAATTAAAAGAGTATTCTGAATTGAAAGTCTGGTAAAATGAATTTTTGGTAATTTTTTTAGAAACCCTTACATACTGTGTCCGGCTATTTTATTGCTGCAAATGTTGAAAAACAGACAAGTAAATCAAATTTTTTGTATGCAGTTAAATTTTATAGCGTTTTTGGGTTATTTGTGGAATTTTTAAATCATACAAATATAGAAGTAATATGTGCAGAAGCTAATTCAAATATAAAAATATTTACACTAATAAAGTTTTATGGTCAGTATTTTAAATTTATTATTCAATTATTTTTGTTAGAATAAGAACAATAAAAACTGTAAATTTTAACCTATGATATGCATTTCCTAGTTAAAGAATGTTATTAAACATTGAATCATTAACACAAAAAATTTCTGGATCACTGCACAGTATTTTGCGTTGACATCGCGAGAATTTAATTAAAAAAAAAAGTGTTACAGGCGTAATTTTGTTTGTTTATTCGTTTAATCGGTCTTTTTGAAACGTCCAGCGCTGTGACCATGCCATTCCTTTCAATAGTTCGTAAATGTCTAGGTAATGTTTAAAATCGCACCCATTGATGAAATTGAAGGGAGGAACAAATCGTTTCTAGAGTCACAAGTTCACAATTTGTTTTCTGGAGAAAAAAAAATCGTGGATTAGTAAAAAACAAACTTAAGCAAACTATTAGTAAGAAGCAAAAATAATATTACACACTATAATGAGAAATTATTTAAAAAAGTCATAAAAAATTATATAAAAAGTAAAAATAATAAATAATAACAGAATTATGAACTAACATCTTCTAGTCACTAATGTTTGCCATAATAATAAAAATAAAAATATTTTTAAATTATTATAAACTTGACCTCTTTTATCAATAAATAATTAAAATAATGTAATAATATATTCACTGTCACTGTCTCACACTGTATAATAAATAATTTTATTTTTAAATATTTTATTTTAAACCATTTGCAAGTCATATACGTCTGATTAAATAATACAAAAAAAATAGCCGAAATTGTTTTATTTGGTGGGTACAAAAAATGAGACATGAAACATGTGAAGCTTCTTTCTGCAAATTTAGAGGAGAATATACTTAACATGGAATGTCAACGATAAATCATAAGTTTTAATAAACCCAGGTAAACCAAAGTTTGACCCCCTTTGTTTGAAACCCTTTTGGAGGCTACTATTACTTTTCGAAGTATCTTGAAGAAAAGTAACTATCATAAGCATTATGCAATTTAAATACAATAAATAAGCACTTGTAACATTTGCGATTTTAATAACATAAAAAATTTTTGCCCATAGAATTAATACCTTCACGAACCCGATTCTCTTATAGTTTCAATTTCAAGAATAAAATCTTAGAATTTAGCACGCTTCTACTCTCAACTAGTTGAATTGAATGTTACAAATGTTTTCTTGCCATCATATTCGACCCTTCAGTTATTCAAAAGATTACATCAGCTGTTCCAATTTTTGTTCCTATCAGTATAAATTCAATAAATAATTTTAATACTTTTTTATTAAAATATTAAAACTTATTTCAATTTTATACATTATTCAAATAAATACATCTTCACTTTATTTTAAATGTAAGAGACGACCTTGTGTAGTAGTAGTCCAAAAAAATAAAAAACATAAGACGACAAATTTTTTTTAATTGATAAAATTAGAGATGGATCTTTGTGTGAGTAAAGTATTTTGTCATCTTGTACATTTAATCATTTTATATGTTTGATTTAATTTATGGCCATGTAAAATTTAATTGAATATTTGATATTGAAATAAAATTTTTATTATAAAATATAACGATTTAAAAAAAAAAGTTAATTTTATGATACATATCACCAACGTTATCCCTGTAAATAAGAAATGACCTAAATTCTAGTACAGCGAAATTCTCTCTTTAGTCTCGATTGCGATATGAACTTAATTATGCAAGTGCTCGTTTTTTATAGTTTATTATCTTGAAATATTAATAGCATTCTTAATAAGGCAATGATATTATGGTTATGGTGTCCAAAATTCTATTTTGGACTGATTTCTGATTCTGATTCTGATTTTAAGTAACTTCTGATTACTTTTCACAGATGGCTTTTAACAACTAGGTCAATTTTTAAAGCTTGATAATTTATAGCGAATGGAATATAGTTCTACCGTTTCTATCGAGTGTCACGACATCTCTTGATTTGATTTTTTTATTTTACCCGCGAGAAAACTACCTACAAGCTATAATGGCTTTAAGCACTTAAAAACCTTCTTCCAAGAAAGCTAAATTATTGAAAGTCATATTGAAATACAATTTAAAGTACAGTTTCCTATTATGCTTAATTTAAAGAGTTTTTTATCTACAAAATTCTTGTAAGTAGGGTATATCTGATCCGTGCGGCTCGCGGTAAGGGTATTTTTCAAACACTTTGAATGGCCACACAAGCGTCTGACGGATATCCGTTTTTTTAATATTCAAATAGAAGAATAATTGAATAATAATAAGAAAATTTAAGTAATATTTTGTCAAACATCTGCGTTAGAATTTCTTTGAGACGGAGTGTTAACAATCTATATAAAATAGGAAATATTGAGTTTATGAAAATAATGACTGATTATTACATAATTTACGTTGCTCGTTCATCCGTATGATTTAGAGGAGGTTTGACACATGAATAAGATAATTTTATAACAATGTTCAATATTATCGAAGATTTATTGAAATTATTTTAAATGGATATTTTTCAAAACACTTACAATACAAATATTTTGTTTTCAATTGAATAAAATATATAATAATCGATCGCTTAAAACCGTTACAATTGATTGAACTTTTAGAGCAAAATAACATAAAATAAATCATATTTTATAGAATTTTTAGTATTTATGGAATTTAAAATAAAAACACTTCATTTTTATCACTATAGAAATATTATTTTATTACCTATAATATTTTTGATTAGACGGAATGATGACGGAATTTTTTCTGTAGGTAAGTTATTAGAGGAAGTTTTATGCCGGATATGGAAGATCTTTGCTGGTCATTGATAGAATACATTAAAACATGTTCCGCTTACACACCGACAAAAAGTCACCTTTTATTGAACTCTATTAATGGAAAATATTTAATTATCTATATGTTAATTATTATTTAAACTTTAAAAATTTGTAATAATGGAAATTAAAAAAACATTTGTTTATAATATGAATAATTTATATCGAGTGTTTATAAAAAATATTTATTGAGGTACAATACGTGCAACTTCAAAAAAAAAGCTTCAGCCATCTCGAAATTAAGAATTAATATCATTAGAATAAAATTATAATAGAAAGATGTAATAGATTTTTAATTGCCCTTTAGATGATTAATTTCGATCTTCTCTATATCTCTATATCTCTATATATATTATAAATGCGAAAGTAAGCATGTTTGTTTGTTTGTTACGCTTTCACGCTGAAATGAGCGAATAGTTTTTAATGAAACTGTACAGCAACATAGCTCATACTTCAGAATAACACATGAGATATAATTTATAATGATATATTAATAAAAATTAAAAAAAAAAATTTTAAATTAATTTAATTTGATATTAGATACCATAATAAGATAATTGTAGATTTCTGTAAAAACAGTCAATATAAAATATTTCACGGCCATCTTCTCTGATATACTCAATGAATAATTACGACTATTATACATTTAAAAAATAGAAAACCGTACATATATTTTAGGTTTGTAAAACAATCCTTACCACTATATCGAGTGTTACAGAAAGAGGATAAGCGAGAGCAGTCTTTATCAATCTTTACTTTTAAACCCAGCGAAGCGGGTGGGTATCACTCTAGTATATATATATTTATAAGTTTGGTAAAAAAATGTCACATTATTGGAAATAAGTTTTCATTTATGAAAAAAAATTGATTGACAATGCAAAAAGTAATTTAATGTCAAGTGTGCAAATATGGTACACTTGTAATTAATCCCTCGAAATTTTTCCACCAATTTTTTAACCATTTTTTTACCTGTGCCGTTTAGTGAAAAAACTATTATCTAAATTGGCCAATCTCATTTTATATACTTTGATGTAAAAGATCAATAGAATAGTTTAGTACTGTGAGGAGGATACTACCTGCTAAATATTTTAAACAAATTTTATTACCAAACACCCGGTATATGCAAAATGCGGATGTCATCATTTATTTAAAATTTAAAAAAAAAAATAGCATTTTATTTAAGAGAAAAAAATATATTTTAACTTGATAAATTTTTATTCAAGGTTTTTTATTAGAAAACTATTTGGATATTTATAAATAGGTAAAAATAATCTTAAAATTATTTTTTTTTGTGTATATTCATTTTAGTGGTGTGTTTTTTTATTCTTAAATACTAAATTTATTTAATTTTTTTTTATATGAATTCTAAGCAACTTACTTAATAGCATCACATTGATTAAATAATTCAAACTTGTAGTCATAAATATAAAAACGTAATAAATTATTTAAAAAAATTTAATTCTTTTGTAAATATTGTAAATATTTATAAAAAAATGAAATCTTCTTTAATATACTTTTTTGTTAATTTGTTAGTTAAAATCAAATATCTAAGTAATAAAAATTTTCAAATATAGGTATAAAAAGTTACATTACAGTAAGATGTATTTCATGTATATATAAAATACATCAAGGTACACTAAGTTTAGTCCCAAGTTTGTAACGCTTAAAAATATTGATACTACGAACAAAATTACGTATAGATGTTCATCAAATCACCTAATAAGCCCATTTTCGGATGTCCGTCCGGATATTTGCCTGCGTGTCTGTCTGTCTGTCTGTCTGTGAACACGATAACTATGAAGATGAAATTTTTATAGTGTGCTCACGACATAAAATGTGAGACTGAAATCGTAAATGAGCAGCATAGTCAAATCAGGCTTGGGCCCGTAAGCTCTAACTGTAAGAGATAGAACAAAAAGATATAAAAAATGTTCCTTAGAAAAAAATAAACAACTTTTGTTTGAAACATTTTTTCGTAAACATCACTTTTTATTCGTGAGGGTGCAAATAAGGTGCAAATTATATAGTATGTATTATATGGGAATATCAGTTATATGGGGCTATCTAAGACCGAATATCTATCTTTACTTACATGACGCAAAAAAAAGAAAAAATAGTGCAATCAATATTGTCTATACATGGTATTTCAACAATTAACTCAGTCAATTTTTGTTTCATTTGTTGATAATGACCTTAAAATTAATGAATGTTCGTTTTTTTTCATCTAGAAAATAATGGAAAGATTATTAAAATTTAAAAATTGGTCATGTTGTGTGCTCTAAAAGCTAGTATTGTTGGACTTAACTATCCCTGCTAGTTTATGATCCGAGTTTTTAGCTTGTTACAAATAATTCCAAAAATGTATAACTTTGTATCTAGTTTTAATGCCAAAAACTAAAAATCAAAACTGATTGAATTGTCATAGTATCTACTGGTGGAAATAACGAAACGTAAAAATATTTCGAGATAATGTAAATAATGTAACCTTCATTTTTGTATGTTGCTATGGAATAAACAAACAAGTGTTGAACAGAAAAAATACAAATTCTTAAAATTAATTGCATTTCATTTGAACTAGAAGAGGTCGTCTGCATACCCACATGAACATCTTCATTTACTGAACTACACTTTTAAGGTCCGTAGATAATTTATTCATGTTTCATAACGACTTAGAACTTTGACTGTTATGTTATTTTCGCATAAGTAATATTATCATTCACTTCAAAAAATGCAGTGCAGTCCGCCACCAAATTAGCAACAAGTAACATAAAAGTTATTATGATTAGATAAATCATACTGATGATGACTACTTGATAGTCGAAATACGTATTTATATAATACAAAAATATTGATCTAGGAAATTGAGGCAAAAATCGAAGTTTATTTCGAAATATCCTAGAGATCTTATTTATTATCTTTGATAATATTTATAATAAATGAACTTGTTTGCTTCACTTCTTCAACTTATAGAATTTTTTCTTTTGATTTTCAAATTATAACCATTAAGGGCCACAGTAAAAGAAAAGGAAAATTATGATTATCTTTGAAATTCATAGCGAAATTTGCGGATAGTCATATTTACTTAACGTCTGTTTTTATATTATTTATAGAAATATGAAGAAAATAGATAGAGAAAGAAAAATATATTTGTGTAGGAGTGCTTAAGAACATTCAATTATTTTAAATAAATTTCACGATAGAAAGTTTGAATTCGTTATTCACAGTTGGAGTAGAAAAACCGTCTCCTGTTCTTCAAAATTCTGCCTGTATATTTTGAACAAAAATATTTTGATAAGGGTTCTGGAGCCATACAACTAAGGAAACCATATGCTTACTTATATCTGTTACCAAAATTATTGGGATAATTGTGGAGAAATTTTACCAAACATTAATTTTACTAATTGCAATCAAAATAAAATGTCCTTAATTGAGTGCAGAAATCGTCTTTTATATACGAGAAAGAAGTAGATGGTTTTTCTGTTAGGGCATGTATGAAACGAGTTTCTTCCACCTTTCGTTTTTACGAAAGATGGAGTTTTTTTTCTGCTCGATTCTCCGTACAATGGAAACTCTTACAAATTTACCTATCGTACGCAAATGATTTCTTCTTCTTACCGCAATGGCTAATTAACGCAATTGCTATTTTTCGAACGGAAAATAGTGTGGCAAGAATACTTTTAAATTTTGAATCTAATATGATCCAGTTTCTCTGCCTGCAGTTCTTTTACGACAATCTGAGAAATTTCCTCTTAGCTCCTGAAATATTTTATGAAAACTTTAACCTACTAAATCCTAGACAGTGTGATCATAATCATAGCAGCTACTGCACTTGCATTAATGTTCCGAATCTGATGTTTATTTAACATATAGATATTAATATAAGATTAATTTGAAACATGAAAAAAAAAAACTTTTTATTCAGTCAGTCAGTCACTCTGAAGTGACTTAGTGTACTATAATGGCGGTAATAAATATATTTGTTTTAAAATAATATAATGATAAGAAAAGATATTTTTTTAAATGACTATTACTAAGAAATTTATTAAGTAGATAATATCATTCTGAATAAAAAACCTTGTATTATAAGATTGAATGTCACAAATTTATTTTATAATTATGGCTAGGCATCATTATGGCTCTTATCAAACAAACGCGCGTTTCATTATTATGTAAGAGAGTACTTCGAAATTTAAGTTTTTATTACTTATTTATTCTACGTAAATTCAGTTTTGTTAATTATTCATTCGTGTTGTCTATATAATTCAGTTTATTTTCAATTAGCTGTGAACTGCCCTCTTCGTTGTCAATTCATACTTATGAGTTTTGCTGTTATGGTAGAGAAAATGGACCATTTGAGTAATTTCAGAATCAAAAATTCCTTCCATAGTCAATTTTCGACTAATAAAAGCGACAATATCTTTTCAAGGAAGATTCCATACACAAATCTTCAAATTCGTTTCTAAAGTATTTGAATGAAAAAAATTATCACAGGTATTTAAGGATGTATGTGCATGACAACAATGTGTGGTTAAAATTTCAGCATAGGTATCCATGTAAATTTTTAAGAAAAAAATCTCAAAAAAAACATATTTTGTTTTTGATAATTTTCACTTAGAATGAATGAAAACAAACTTTAAAAAATCTTTTTATAAAAAGTAAACATATTAGAAATAACATAGAAAAGAAAAATACGTATCTCCATCCATATCCATATGTACGAGCAGAGTAGGTTTAGGGTTGAAATTGTTTTTATCTTATTTCAACTTTGATGATGAATTTTGTTATAACTGCATGAATGTAGACGAAAAATAAGAATGAAATTTGTCCTTTTGCCTTGGTTTTAGAAATAGTGAAACCATAATAATTAAACAAAATTTTCGATATTTTTCAAAATTACGACAGTTATCGAAAAATTGTATAATTACTTTTCGTCTTATCTCGTCAAGTTATATAATATCACATAATTGACTATCAAATTGAAAATATATATTTTTTTTAATTTGAGCCTCCACTACCGTACGTACTTATACATCCTTAAAATTACTAAACCATTACAATACATTTGACAATTAAATTATGAAATGAAGACGATTTTTTGTACTTTTTAAAAAATATCTATATCTTCTACCATAAACTACAACAAAACCAGATTAAATTATGTTCATATTTTTCTACGAATCAAAACATTTCATAAAATTATGCTAAAATTTAACAAATTTTTTTTCAGACAATTGTCAGACAGCGCAAACTGTCCCATTCTTTATGTTACCATAAAAGTACCCATTTATTTGTTAAATTAATATCGCTTACAATCAGTAATATTTTAATCTCAAGTTGGCTTCAGGTCAATTAAAAACTATTAATTAATCTATTATACAAAATATATGTTCCCAATATATTTTTAATAAAAGAATTGATGTACTAAGTTAAACGAATTGCATTTATAACTATTAGAGTTAATTAACCCCAAAAGAAACAAATTATTAGTCTTAAGCATTTCTTGTTTTTAGTTTAACTTTAATACAAAATAACTAATTGATAATTCTCATTCATTGATTACATTGATTTATTGAATGTATTAAATATAGATGAGCAATTGTTTAAGAATTATGCATGGTTGATTGGAGCCAGGCAAATAGGAAGTAAAAATCATTCATTCAATAATCATCAATTCTATTGATATTGAAATGTCTCTTCTTTGATAAAAAAAAAGTCAATACATACAAATTGAAAAAAGTAAATACTCACGGTATGGAGGTTGCACATGTTAAGTTTAATTTAATGTTTATTAAGCTTAGAAATACTGATAGAATATTCATAAAATCATCGTAATGACCCTCTTCCTTCCGCCCTGCCTTCCCGTCGATCTATTCCTGTTCTTCAGTGCGATCAATTTGTCGCCCCATTAATTATAATTATAATTGATCAGACTGCCACTGCCTGAATTCGAGCCCGCAACTTTCCAGCCAGTAGCCGACCGAGCAAAGTCGATTGTGCTTTGACTCGCACCGCCACTGAGCTGATTTATTATCTATGTATGATATATAGCATATTCCAAAAACATCTTATTCTTTGTAATTATAATGTTTGACCATTGCAAACCAACTCAATACTTAATTGGAAAAATTAACATAATTGATTCTGTCAGTTGTTATTTTTTGTTTTGATTGTCACCAGATTTGAGGAAATAATTGACGATAGATTAGAACCTAGTCTAACTTACGTAAGCGATCAAACAATTTTCACAGAACCATTTGTAATTCTTAGATTTTTGAATTGCTCAACACTGTCAGATTTTCGCCATAGTCTCTTATACCATACGAGATGCTGATCCGACCTAGAGTTGTTCGTAAGCCTGTGATTAGGCTGTTGCATAAGACCGTACCAAAAATTAAGTGCATTGGCTTAACTCTCCCTTGAACAATTACAGTATGTCATCAATTTCTTAACATATTCCACACGAAAATTTATTAAATCCCTGAGTTTGGTAGTCAGTTGGATTTACTCTTATTCAAACTGAGACTAATCCTAACATGAAAGATGAAAAATGAAAAGAAAGTCGAAAGAAAGTTTTCAAAGTTGGCCATCCCTAATGAAAAAAATACACACATGTAGACAATTGTTGTGGCATATATTTATAAATATAAAATTGAAACATATTTTATGGGAATATAAATGAAAACAGGATAAAATTACTATATACACGACAAAATAATTCGAATAAAAATATATAAAATGTCTCAAATTTTAATTAATTGCATTCCAAATAAAAAAAAAGAAATAAGATTAAGTAACAATAATTTCCCATATGTGTCCTGATTTCGAAGAATTACGTATAATGTTCTTTCTTAAAAAACATAAATAGACAGAGTGTCCTCAAAGTATAAATAAAAACCTTGTAAACATTATTTAAACTCTAATTTTGTAGAAATAGAAAACTTTTAAATAGAATAGGGATTCAAATTCTGAACAAAAATATCATTGTCTGATTTGCTATTATCTAAGAAGCAGAGAGGAGGAAAAAACTTTTCGTAAAAAATAAAACAATATCGTCTTGGATCAAGAAAAGGAAAGATGTTAATTTGCACTTGGATGATCAAAATTTTCTTGCAAAAACAGGAACTTTAAATATTTTCAAGTTTTGAATCTCTCGTATCTTCCAAACATTTATATAACTATCGATCATATCCGTCAAATGCATTTTTATTACTTAAATAGGTCCTCCTGTGTCATTTCTAGAAAAAACAGCCTACCTCGCGAAGGCATCGTTTCAAAAATATCATTTTAGGAACTTTCTCAAACTTATTGTTTGAGTATTTAATTCTCTAGAATACTTGCAAGATTTTATGGTGCCACCCGATATTTATATATATGTATTATTGGTTGAAATTCAAACCCACAACAGTAAAAAAAACAACTTTTGTTGCAATATTGTTTCTTGCTTTGACAGACGCATGACAACAATAATGCGCCATGCAATGGTATTCATTACAACAAAATAAAAATATGACCAAAAAAAAAAGTTGTTTCCTTTTATTGTTTAGCAATAACGGATGATTCGTTTTTACACAAATTAAACGACAAGAAATTATTGTGGTTTGCGGTTGGACAAAATATTTGATAAAATTAAATAGTTCATCCTTTCTGCTTTATAAAAAGGTAAACTTGCTCCATATTCGCAGTAGGCGTTTGAAATATGCAGCTAAGCAAGCTTGATAATATGAGAAAATTACCTAATAGCAAAGGCGGAAATTATTATTTCTTCATTGTGAGCATGTACCTTATTGCGATTTTCTGTACTTTTACAAGAATTTACAACAGATGACCTCATATTTAGTGCCGAGAATAGAGTGCCGAGGGTCCCGTGGATTTTCGTGGAGAAACAAAAAGGCATATAACAAACAGCAGAGAAAAATTATTTTTCGAATAACTATAAGAACAACCAGGAGAAAAGTCATCATAAATTTGTTTGTATTTCTTTCTAGCAAACCAGAATTTAGCATGGAGTTCTTATGAAAAACAGAGTATACGACGTCAAATACTATGTCCTAAATATCTCTGTTTAATTAGTAGTTTAAAAATGCGCATTTCTTGACCGCTTTTACTTTTAATTTCCCTTTTTGTCATCTTTTTTTTTGGGTATTTTCAAATTTTCGACAGTTTTTATTAAGTACAAGTGTATTTGTGCATGACGACTTTATGACGATTATATATTAATGACGATTTAGCATTCACACTTGTATTTCTCCTTACTATTTAGACTGGCCCATTTTTTTACAAATATAACTAACTGTACAATATCTCTCTATAACCCACAAAGACGAAACCACAAGATCAACCACAAAATAATATAGCATTTATAAATTTTTATCAATAAATTAACAATCTTTTTTGTCATTTTAGTTTATTAATTTCCTCGTAAAAAGTTATTGTATTCATCCCAAGAAACGAAATCGAAAAGTGCCAAGAATGTAAAAATACAAATTATTCACTGAACTATAATAAGCAAAGTTGCAGAAGTTTGTTTTTTTCTAACATTTATCATTAATATATTTTTTTTGTAACTTTATAATAATTGAATTTTTTATTTTAGGGAGGAAACACAAACTTTTAGGGAGTTAACTAGATATTTTTTATGCACTCCCACAATAGTCAAATGGGAAATTTTGCGGAGAAGAGTACGAATAACCATGATTTGATTTTCCTATCACTTCCACCATAATTGATGTATACTCAATGTCACAAAAAATGCTCATTTTAAAACATTCTAAGTGTTACTATCATAACATAACATATGATGAGTACGCTTAGAATGTTTTAAATGTGGCACTTTTTTTGACAGTGAGTGTACATACCTTTATCATAAAAAATACTCTCAATGGACAAACTTTTATTGTACAAAGAAGTAGAAAATAATTGTTTCTATAAATCACTCATACATAGCTTAATTTAAAAGCTTGAGGCACTTCAAATCATCCTTGATATGTTAAATTGTGCGCCCCCGGTTTTACAGATAGTCATGTATAAGTAGCTCATAGAAATAATTATTTTCTACTTTTTAGTATAATAAGAGCTTGCTCTTTAAAAATTATCTTTAAAGAACAAGCTCTATTATACAAAATAGAATCAAATAACATTAAAACCGTATACTTAGAATATCTTGATTAGTGTAAGTAGTACCCACAATAATTTACTTCGCCCAAAACATATTGGTGTGCTCTCCATTCCTAAAGGTCATATCCACCACGGCTTTTGTTAATAAGAAATTATTTAACAAGATTGTGGCATGAGGTGGTATATATTTTTTAACATAAATTTATGTGTTTTTAATAAACACAAAGTATAGAGATAGATATATACGCATACATTCGTATACCTATTTAAAAACACGTATAAAAAACGCACAAAGACTTGGAATATTAATATACAAAATAAAAAAACTCGTTTATTTTGTAAAAAAAAGGAACGGAAACAATAGCACACTTCAAGTTAATATATTTCATCTGATGGCCTACCTGGGCGATCTATACGATTGTTTGTTGAATAAATATTGATTCATTTACCTTTAGGTGCAGTATTATTTGTTTTTCTTTATCACTATTTCAGTATTTTTCATGAAGTCTGTTTATTTAAATTAGCCTTCTGGTTCAAATAGATAAATGCGCAAGACAGACGCCACTTGCCATAGGCAATGCACGAACTAATGAGTTCTTTTGAAGACAATCATAGATTTATGTGCAAAAAATGGAAAAAGAATTTTTCCTCTTGGTTAACACGCATATCATTACGTATGTATGTACATATTACTTTTTTCCCGTCTTTACACCCCATTACACTGTTATTTGGATTTTAGTAGGTAGCTTCTCCAAAAATATTGTCCTTAAGAATTAAATTTCGATTTTTTTTCTCAATTTTCTAGATCAAGTTTGTGTTATATAAGCACGTATTTCGAATACCATGTCGTGATTTTCATTTATTATCTGAAATAATAAACCTAAATTATAATTTTACCAAAATTTTCGGCATTTTTGACAGTTATTGTTCGCCATAGTCCAATCCAATTGTGGTTTAATTAAGCTTTGCTTAACAACTTTTTTATCTACAAATATTCTTGAAAGTGACACTTTCTCTTAGACGAGGCTCAGCAAGATTTTTCATCCCCCTCGCAGGCATGCATTTGACGAGTAAATATTTTTTTATAAGATATTTGAATATCAAACGCAAAAATTTCACATCCCCTTTAATTCAGTGTCAGAATTATCTTCTTAATAACAAAAAATTGATATCCGTCAAATTCAAGCCTGTGTGTGCAATCTGGGTGAAAGAACACGCCTGCCCAATTTAGAAATTTTGTAGATATAAAAGTTGTTATGCTTAGCATATTTATCAACGCACTTCGATTACAATGAAAAAATACTTCTTGTTCAAGTGATGACACTTTCAATAAGAAATTTTGTTGGCACTCCTTTTATATAAATTTTAATAAATTTAAGGATTGAATGACTAAAATAATAGACCTCACGTGATACCCTTCAAAGATTAGGCGTTAATTAGCTCCAAATGACAACAAATTGTGCTACTTTTAATCGAAATCTTTTACATTGTAATTTAATTCAAAAATATTGAAAATTATCTCCCACAAAAAATTTTATTGAAAAATATATTGGTACATTTAACAACTTGATCAAATTAAATGGCGTGATATATATACTCATGGGTAAAGAAACCAAATCACTTCATAAATTTTGGGGATAAAGTGCAGATATAAAATAAAATTTTCTTATTCATTTCATCTTTACACAAACATACCAGAAGCTAGACTGTCCAGCCAAGTTTCCTGGAGACAATATTGGAATTTTATAAAACAAAAAGTGTTCGTCATAAATTAGGTCAATTCTGGCTTAACACAAAATATTTCGATAACTTTGTATCAAATCGAAGGTCTTGACAATCCAATTTTTATAACACAAAAGTAATATAATTCATTAAATAGGTCTTTGTGATCAATGATTTCTTATTCGTTGTATGCGTAGTCATGGTAGGAACAATAAATTCAATGCCAGCAATTGATTAAATGTTAATGTTATAGAAAATGTCAAATTAAAATTATTGAAAAACACTAAGGAATTAAACTTAATGCATCAAAAATTGTGAAAATAAGAAATCAAATTGCACAAATATTACTTTTCAAATGTAAATTATCATAATTATTTATTTAAATTTGTGAGACAATAATATTAAATTTTCAATGTCAGTCATAAATGCAAATCATAAAATTATGTATGCATCCATACAATTCTATAATTAAAGTAGTGTATCGTTACCATGGAAACGCCTCCAATAATACTCACACATGGTGCGAATAGAGTAAGTAAATTCCGACTACCCTGTCAATATAAACGAATGCAAGATTGTTCAGAACAAAGAGGAAATTTACCTGGCTCATTTTATAAAGTTAACACAGCCATATTTTGATTTTAAAAATTATTCCCTTCCCTATATTTTCTAAGATATGTTTGTATCTTCACTGCTACAAAAATAGAAAAACTCATAAAAAGTTTCTCCTAGTTATTACTTCGAGGCACTGTTTAACAGACAGTCTATTAGAATACATTTCTCATATTTTGTAAATCTGCTTCGTCGAAAAGGTACTAATTCTACAATTTGACTCTGACCATTTATAGAATTAGTAAAATTGCCCTAGTTTTTTTGCTTTGGTCAATATATATTGCAAAAAATTTGAATGAAATTAGTGATCCGACTTTAATGTTGACTAGTATATTAAATATATAAACTTCAAAAGTGATTATCGCCTGTTTTTTTTTTCAAACCACAATAACAAAAATGCCTCCTGCTTGTCTGAATGCTTGTCTACAAGTAAAGTCATTTAATTTCAAAGGTAAGTATATAATATTATAGTGAAACATGAAACGCCCACTGGTTTTAAATATACATTATTACTTTTGTTCTTCAAGATATACAAGGTGTAACAGATAGGAGACACACTTGTGGTATTGTAAGACAGCGGAGTATAATCGTTCCGAAGATTTTATCTCACTTCAAAGAGCCACAACAGGCAAAATCGTTGCAACTATTACAGGACACTAGCTAGATGGCAAGCACGCTGAACGACTGGGTCCACCATTGCATCACGATTATTCCAGGAATGTTACAGTGGGAAGAGGAGGAATTAATGTCTTATCTTCTATGCCACTGCCTAGCTCTTGTCATACCTTTCTTTGGCGACGCCTTCACTCTGAAGTCCGTTAATGCCAAATCACTCGAGCTCTTAAACAGTTCCAAATGGTTCATGGAATAGTGGCAGAGATCTGGCCGGGGACCCACTGATTGGTATCACAGCGGATCCTATGGTCTGAGTATTTCTCATTCTAGGATAACTCTAACATAGCTTAGCCTAACAGATAGGACGGACAGTGGTTCTATTTCAATTATAATAGTTCACATTTCTAAAAACAATTATAAAATTTTGAAGAAAAAAAAATCATGATCAGCGCTGGAGTACTTTCTGCGTCTGCATATAGAAAATTCAATAAAGATAGAATCATACCTATAGGTATACCCAGTTATAGATTTAAGAAGCTGAATATTTAACATTATTTCTGTAAAACTCTGTATAGCATGTAGAACTTTTATCACACGAAGTTTTTTTATTGTTTACTTGAAGAAGGTTTGTTGCTCGTATCTTGTTAAAGAAGAAATTTATTACTTAAGATTTCAACAATATTATACAATGCTATGAAAATGATTCTAAACGTTCCGAAACGCTCTGAAACCTAAATGTTACAGATAAATTTTGCAAATAAATTGCTCTTCCTCAGTAAAAATAAGCATAGAATTTAGAAATACTAACTTTTTCATTTCAAAGTTTGGTCAAAACCATTACCAATTTTGTGGATTCATGTACGGAAACAATCAGAGTATTACGTCATCAAAAGAAATTGATCGTTAAAAAAACAGTAGAAAGTGTTTAAAAAACTATAACACTTCGTCATAACAAAAAATGCCATAAATTTTAAAAGAAGACACTTAATTGGTAATAAATATACTTACTTAAGAAGGAATGATTTACGGTTACAGGTATTTAGTCTTTCAAAAAAATAATACATAAAAAATATACCTTAAAAATGTCTTAATGTCAGCTACTTTAATTATTATTAACTCTCAGTTTTTTAGGATTTTGTACCAAATTGATACTGATAAATCTAGTCGAAATTTACACAAATTTCGACTAGATATATATTCTATATTATCCTTGACCGGTTTTACAACTAGAATTTATTTCACGCCTATTTTTCATTACTTTACTGCAAACCGTAAAGGGTCATAATACTATGGATTATACCCCAGTAAGACAGTTTTTGCTTTAACAAAAATCGTACTCAATTATTTTACTTCGATTAATGCAATTATTGCAATTGGGATTTAACGCCTTTTCTGCAATTTTCACAAGCCTATCTTTTGAGAGCAATTTGATATGCTTCAGCAACACATCCATTGATGAAAGTTGACTAAAATAATATTTTTGGATTTCGAAGAGCTTAAAACATAAAAATTAGTTGAAAATATATCAACGAACGAAAAACATTACTTCTTAAAGGCAAACATGGTAGGTACCACCATATGTTCACTTTTTTAAAAATTATTTTTAAAGATTTACGGAGGTTTAATTAAAGTAACAAATAAGAAAACCGAGTGTTTAGTAGGTAACTAATAAATTAAGCAAAAATCAATTTTGTTTATAAATTGTGGTCATTTACATCTTTAAATCATAAAACTCATGCTTGATTAACTTTTAAAAAGAAATTGTTACGAAATAAAACCTATATTAAAAAAACCATTAATATTTAACATACGTGCGATAAATATCTACAAGATTCACTTAAAAATAAAACAAAAAATTATTTATTTGTGTTTAAATAGAATCGAGGGACCACCTACAAACACAGAAAGGATTTTCGTTTAGAATTTGTTTGAAAATTTATGAATATCTCAATAAAATTAAACAAAAGTGAATTTTGATTGACATGTTTTTTAAGTCGGTAAAATTGAAGATTTACATCATACTTAATTCTAAGTATATAAACTACTTGATTTCACAATCGATATTAGAACATGATTTTGTTTTATTTGGTAATCAACAATCGATGTTAAGATGAAACATTAAAATATCGCAGCCGGAAATATGCTAGACGCTTTCCAGTCAAGCCGATAATTTTAATTTTTACAAAAACAAAAAATCGATTCGCTTTTTAAATCACAAATCTGATTTGAGAAATAAATGATTTGCAAAAAATAATTTTAAAAAGTCATCGGGAATTTTACCTTGCTTAAATCTGTTGATATATGCTTGAAACTTGATAAATTTAATCGGGGAAAATGCTTCAAAAGGAAAATGTCAGTTTTAAAGGCACACATCTTAAGCCGGAATCGAATTTGATCTAAGTTTTCAGGTTCAATTAAAATCTCAATCTCATTCATAACTGACAAACATTAGATGAATGCTTTAATTAGAAAGTTGTTCTTTATAAATACGCAAACATTTTTTGTAAAGCGAATACTTTAGACAGAATTATTAGAATTTATAGCAAAAAATCTTGCTTTTTGTGCTTTTGTTCATTCAATTTGAACAAAAACGGTCTTGGAATAAATGTATATATCTAAAAACTTACCTTTTGTTGAGTCAATATTCGTAGGAGGTATAAAAATTTTCTTCCCAACACTTTCCGTATTTTTCGATTTTAGCAGATCATCGACACTCGTTTTATGTGATATTGAGTACGATGGTGTCATTATATTACCACTAATTGTTTTTGATATTGAACTGATCACACTCGATTTCCCGGTTAATTTATGGGCACTACCACTACTATGATGTGATTTACTAAATAAACCATTTTGTACACCCGTCCATAAGAAGATTATTAATAACAATAATAAAATTATAGCTAAACCAGCTAAAATGCTTATTGCACGTTGATTTAATCGCGATGTCATTTCGTACAACAGTTTCTTCTATTTTCTTCTCTAACGAAACAGTTCAAGGAAAATAATAATTTTTTGATTTAATTCTTTTTATGTAAATTTTTACGAAACAAAATTTATCTATTGGATATATTCTCATTCAATTTGAATGTTGTCAAATTTCTATAAAAAATTTCGAAATTGTAATTAACACTCATAATTTTTTTTGTAAAAAAACACTCGAAACTGAAAAATTTTCTCGCTTATTTTTTCCACAAATTATTGAAAGGTCGTTTTGATCTTCGCCGTTTTTTGAAATCTGAAAAATAAGAAAAATATTTTATTTTCAAATCTCTATATAAGTTGAACTAATAAGAATTTTCATCTCATATTTCTCAAAAAAAGAAATATTTTTTCGGAAAATGACCATATTTTGGTACCAATTTTTATAAGATTTTACTGGAAGAATTTTCGTAGTTATAAGAGCGTTTATCAAAAACTGTTTACGTTGGTCAATGGGACAAGATATACTAATTTAGCGATACTGTCCATCGAAACTTAAAGAGTTCGCAAAATTAACTTCAACAAAAAATAATAAACGAAAATTCTACCGTAAAATCTTGGAAAAAGAGGATTTAGTTATAAGTTCTTGCGGTTTTTATGTTATGAAATGTTTTGAAAGCGCTTGTATAATGAGTCTTTTCAATGAGTCAGACATCATAAATATCATGACTCTTTCTACAAGTTGCAGTAAAATTTTTTTATCGACCAAGTACTTTTTTATAACTTTGCATTTCCACAATATTATTATAACGAGTGATTTTTGGATGAGGCCCCCAATTTAGTTTTTCCCTGGGACCTTTTCAGCTCTTATTTCGGTACTAGTACTTAATCTAGATACACAACAATTTGTGTGTTTAGATTATTATCAATGATTGATTATTAATGCCCATGAGCACTGGATCTATAATATGTAATTATTGCCGAGTCATGTGCGGAAATAAGAGTAGGTACTTGCAGACAATGATGTAATATCGTATATAAAAATAAATTCTCAGGCAGTGTTTGATTAGAGTGAATTAAGTAGGATAAATTTTATCGTAAAATTCTTAAGATCGTAGAAAACTTAACTGTTTTATCCTATGTTTGCGAGTTATACCCCAATTTTTGAACTTGAATGGCCATCGAAACTACATTTTAGATTTAAAAAAATCAAAATAAGAGACAAGAAGAAAAAATTGACTAAGAACCACATGATGTCAAGCTTGAATTAAACCACTTCAAACAGATCATCATTGACGTATATTTTTCCAAATATTATTGTTTTTTATGAATTGGGTATTAATAGATAATTTTTATAAATATAAAAATTTCTATGAGATTTGAAATATTTTAAGAAATGATAAAGAAATCATTGTTTGATAATTATAGAGTTAACGAAAGTTTATCGGTGTGTTTACCATCGAAAAGAGAATCCCTTCATTATAGTTAGATCCGTTCATTAGCTACCTTAAAAAATTTTTCTATTTTCTTCTTAAAATTTTAGATGATATTTTTGATAAAAGTGAAAAATAATTTAAAGTTCGAAAATTAGGGAAAACAATTCGTTGCCAAATCAACTGATGATGCTCAAAATCAACAACGCTAGAAATAAATCAAACCCAAATAATGCCTTTAGATAATTTAGTAAAGGTTGATTCTAAAATTTTCGTCAATTTTCGTCGACTCTAATTTGAATACTGTCGAAAATTCTATTACCCTTAAATAATTATATGTAATTTTAATTGAAAAATCACTAAATTTAGATTTAAACAATTAAGGAAAGGGCTAACTTCGTTCATATAATTAAAAATAATCCAATAAATTCCAAATTTACACCTAAATAATTGATACAATGCTTGATAACATTGAAACGTTTTATAAATATATTTAAGATAAAAAGTACATGTCGGAAAAAACGATATAAAATCTAACATTTTGGAAGAATTTTGAACAGTACTTGCAACTTAATTATACAATAATGTTTCAATTTTGTATACTTCTAATTTCATTGGCTGCGCCAATTTTAGGTATTAATAATTAGTTAAAATAATTTTCAAAAGTGTATTACTAACAATTTATATTTTTGTGTTTGTAGGGGCATCCCTTGAAGGTAGAGTTGTAGGGGGAGTAGATGCTAATTTAGGAGATGTTCCATCAATAGTAAGTATTCTTGTATTATTTGAATAAATTGATTGTTTAACTAATGAGAAAATTATTTTTTTAAAGATTTCATTAAGAAGTTATGGTGGCAGTCATAACTGTGGTGGAGTTTTAATTTCTAAAGATTACGTGTTAACAGCAGGACATTGTGCTTCTTCGTAAGAAATTTATTATTAATTTTTTTTTTTACACTATCCCCGACTTTGACATTCATATTTATAATTGCTGTGCCCTAAAAGCTATTTACTTGCAAAGCAGATTGTGAATACAGTAATTATCATTGTAAATCAATCATCTAAGTAAGGAGGCTCACATCTCCTGTAGGCTGTTGAGAGTTATGTCCCCAAAAACAATAACAATTTTACATTTTAGACAAGGCTAATATTTGCTCGAATACATCGCGGTTTTGTAAATAAGTATATTTCATGTTACGCTTAAAAAATTCAAGAAGAATATTAGTATCGAAGCTAGATTTAAAAGCCAATTATTAAAATTTTGTTTGTTTTCATATAGAGCCCAATCTATACAATATGGTGTTGTGGACATCGATCCAAACGCAAATGATAAAACAGTAATTGATGTTGCATCAAAAATTATTCACGAGAATTATTATGGCAGTGAAAATGACATTGCATTATTAAAAGTATGTAAAATATAAATTCTTTTTTATAATTCATACGAAATTAACTAATCCGATATTAAATTTTAAAAGTTGGCTGAACCAGCAGTATTTGGTGGAAATGTTCAACCAGCAGTTTTACCTGAACAAGATGAACCTGCACCAGGAGGAAGCAACGTACTTTTAGCTGGATGGGGATACACTGCTGTAAGTTAAAATATTTATGAACTTTAAATATAGTCTGAGAAATCATGAAAGCATCTTAGAATTTGTTATTATGATGTTCGAGTGATCTACGGAGTGTAAAAAAAAAATTTCATCTGAAAATCATTTATTTCCTTTCAGAGTGGTGGAATTTTACCTAAACGATTACAAAAAGTAAACATAACCATTGTGGACATTGAAGAATGCAAAAATATACATTACAACACTGTTTATAATAGTAATTTGTGCGCTGGAGTTCCAGAAGGATGGAAAGGACAATGCAATGTAAGTTTTGTTTTTGATAAATGATAACGCACATATACCTTATAAGAATTGGCTAGATTGTTTTTTGATATGTTGTTAATCAAGGAAATAAAACTGAAGAAACAGCCTAACCCAGGAAAAAACTCTTCGGCTGTAGATTGTTATGGGAGCGGGTGGAAAATGTTTGTCTGAGTGTTCTCAACAAAACCTAAAGTAGGACAGAAGTACCCTATTTCCAGACAACACATTCTCTTTATTTAAAAAAACAAATGGATTTCAAAACTGTTATTTTTCTTTGTATCCATTGAGGTATCTATTCAGAAAGTTTATAACAACAACGGAAAAAAAATTCAGCTAATTTAGTTGGGAGCCAATTCCCATAAGATTTGTACGTCGCGTCGTCCTGTTAAGCGTGAAAATTTAACTATTTATGATTTTTAGGGTGACTCTGGTGGTCCATTGACTTTGAATGGAAAAGTTGTTGGTTTGGTATCATGGTCAATTAAACCATGCACAACACCCCCATATCCAGGCGTTTACACGCGAGTTGCAAGTTTCAGAGATTGGATACGTAAAAATTCAGGTGTATAAATTTTTTAATTTAAAATAAATAAACTATAATAAGTATATGCTTTTACTGTTATTCCTCTTCGTTTCGTTGGTTGTTTTGGAAACAGATCTCAAAGTATTGAGTAAAAAATAGAACCTTCACCTTCATCATCAAAGAACCCACGATTATCTAAATCGAGGGTATTTTGTATGCAATTGTGAGAATTGTAAATAAAAATCAGACAAAAACGATGCGAATCTACTGAACTTCAAATCAAATTATAGCGTCGATACAGTCAAAACTCACCCATGTAGAATTCCAAAAGATTACCTACTTTTCTTTCTATTAGACCATGAAGCTTCAACGAGATATTTCTGGTTTAGTTTTAAATTTATCTGGTTTAATTTTAAATTTTATTAATAAAATGAGCTGACAAAAGAAAAGAGAAAAAAATAAGTAATTGAAAAAAAAATGAGTGATCTGATTTTTCCCACCTGAAATTGATAATGTTGATGAAAAGAATCGAGAACACTTTCTAACCAACTAAAATGTTTATTCGTTTTGCCCCGTACTAATTCCAAGTATTCGCTAGAATTCCATAAGGTGGGAAAGGGCCATGCGAAGTTACTTTTAAGAGGTTTTAAGAGTTAAAATTTATTTATTTGTGATTTTAGGAGTGACTCTATCAGTCGATTATATTGAATGAAAAATTTGTTGGCTTAGTGCTCACTAGCCACTGAAACCCCGTTGAATTTCTCCATATTCAGGTGTTTACACACGTGTTCTAAGTTTAAGAGGTTCGATTTTCGGCTTTTTACCCTTTCACAACACCAAATATACTAAAAACTGTATAATTCAATAAAAAAGCTCATTTTCTTTCTTTCACCTTTACGTCTACATAGGGAGTTTACTAAGTTGAATGATGCAACATTTATCACTGGGAATTAAGCAACAAAATAAGTTCCTCTTACTTCATTCCGACCGGATATAAACATTTAATAAATTTCCACAATAACAATATAAATTTTTTGCCAACTAAACAATAATTATCAATCAACATGAATGAATAGAAATTTTCTGATAGTTTTGTTATTTTTCAAAATTTATCGAAAAAAAAAAATCAATGAATTATATTTTATTCATTTAATTTAAAAAAATAAAAATATGTTTATAAAATGTACATTTAATAATTCACATACATACCTAATTGGAAAAAAGTAGAATTTATTGTTTACCTTGCAAAAACTATTAAAAAAATATAAATTATTAGAAAATCTAGCATTATTTCTGCGAAACCAGCATTTAATGTTTTTTTTAGTTCATATTTTATTTGAAATACACACACTAAAAATAATCTTGGATTATGATTAATAACAAATTAAGATTTTTAAACTCGTACCCAAAAAAATATATGAAAAATTGGTCACAATTTACAAACAATGCACGTTCAAATAATTTTGTTTACTTCTCAATATATTGTAGTGGTTCCATTTTCGAAATCGAAATTTTCAACATATCTTTACGTTTCATGGTCAGGACAAGGCATTAACCACGTAGCCCGGTCAAGAAAAGAAAGGGATTAGCTCAAAAGCCACACTGAGATACTTGAAATTATTTGATTTATATGTTAAGTATTATTTTAAAGTTAAAGAATTTTTATGCAAAATTTGAATTAGATTGAACCAAGGAATCACAATGTCCCTTACAAATTTTTTCCCCCGTTTTCACCCCCTTAAGAGTAGAATTTCGGTAAATCCTACTTTTCTGGTGCCTAAGTCATACAGAGAAAACACCTTCCAAGTTTCAGGTCTCTACGATCAGCGCAGCGGTTTAACCTTGCGTTGATCCGTCAGTCAGTCAGTCAGTCATTGAAGACAAAGCATTTTATATGTATAGATGATTTTTTACTTTTTAAAAATAAAGAGTACCTACATCCTTTAATAAATCGTATATGACACACTCATAAAATTGGATCATTTTTTAGCGACCTAAATTTCTTCAAATTCCTCATTTTTGATAACATGTGTACCATTTTTGTTCAAATACAATAACCTTTTTTTGAAGTCATGTGTACAAAATTGATTTGTATCACTACTGTTTATTTAAAGTACACCAAAAATATAAAAGTTAGCAAAATAAATTAATTTAAGTCAAATATTATCACCTTATGTTCAATTAACCAATTAAAATTGGCCATTAACATAGTTTAAGCGTAATAATAGGTACTCATACCTACATACAAAATTATTATGCAATAAATATTCCAATCTATCACACTCTACAGACGATATTTTTGTACAAATTTTTTGAGACAATCTTTTTGTATAGGTAAGGATAAATATCACCTAAAAATGTAAGCGGTTTATTTTTAAATTTTATTACAATTTATTGACTAAGGTCATTTTAAATATGATTGTAATATTAAAATTATTTGTTTCTTCATTAAATTTGTATTATCTGTGTACCTACGGAACTGCTTGTTGTAATTTTACTCGGAATGTTTTAATTCGGAATCCTTTAAAAAAAAATACCCTTCCTCACTACTCAAACAGCAGAAAGTGGACAGCCCTTTAAAATGAAAATATGTTTTTCTACTTACAATATATTAGTTTCCATAAAACTTAATTAACATGTTTTATAGCAACAAATCAATTTTGTAATTAAAGTTTTCTGCAATCCCTTCTTAACTATGTCTTCCGAAAAATAATCCGAATATAAAAAGTTCTATGACAGTTCTATTTTTCTAATCACAGTGCTACTCTCTTATGAAATTTGCAATAAATCCCACGTTTTATTTAAAATATAACTATTTTTAATTGTTTACATGTAGATAATTGGTATGTCAAAAACAATTATTGAATGATAACAATTACCTACTTAAACTTGTTGCATTAAAAATTGTGAAAATTAGGATACGAAATTGCATAAATGAGAGAAACATAATAATTTATATAAATTTGATAGACAAATTTAATTAAATTTTTAATATAAGCCATATATACAAACCATAAACTTATATGTTCATCCATAAAATAAGATTAATAAAGCAATGTGTCAATGCCATGAAAATTAACCAAGATTCCTATCCAAAATCCGCGTAGTCAAGTACTATTAATGTTATATCTAGATATTTTATGTACCTATAGCTATTTATTTATTATATCAAAACATAATTCTAATAAACCTTTTATAAAATTATTTAAATATCAAAACAAGATGTTATGCAATTAAAATTAGATGTTGCTTATTAGAAATTAAGAAAAATTAATGTGAATACCTATCTAAAAAAAATTATATGTATGTAATTAAAAACTATAACCCAGACCCAGGTGTTTACATTTATTCAATGCATACGTAATCATTAAATACGCATTATGTCTACTAAAGTCTAGGCTAGATTGGCGCATAATAAAAAATTATTTTTCCTATAAGAAATTTTTCTTGTCTTTTGGATATTCTCAATATTTGTTGCAATATCAAAAAATCTGTATCTGCAGATAACTTGATGCATTAAACAGTTGGCGATAAAGAGAAGTGGAAGACATACTGGGTCTAATTTCTGGCGCAAGAAACGCACACTACAGGATATGAACGAAGATAATAAAAGTGGACAATTTTAAAATCGAGTTTTTCTGAATCGCACAACAGATTACATAGTCACCAAAAATCGCTTCGAAAAAAGTGTGGACAATCAAACAAGGGGGAGCTGTGAACTCAAGCAGTAATTGACGAAAATTAACTTAAACGTCAATGTTTACTGGAACATGGAAGTTTCTTAATCCCATAAGTGAGGTGGCCAATAATAGAGACAGCCGAACTAGAATGTCCCAGATCGTGACTCGTTATTGGCAATGGTGTTTTGAATATGTCATGACAGAAATCGCGTACATAGTGGTAAGGAATATGGTAAATCAAATTAAGGGCATTGGATTTTTGGACACTACCCCAAAAACGGTAAGTTTCTCTACATAGAAGATTCTTTAGCAAGAGCAATAAATAATTTTAAGTTAGTTTTTTTAATTTAATTATGCGCCAATCAATTCCTTTTAACAAGTAAGTAAGTATATGGTATTTAATTTGATTTCAGATTATAAATACAAAAATAATTTAGTAATATTTTTATACAACATGTAGCAGAAATGGTAATTACAAAAACTCCATAAAAAATCTTTTTAGTTAACGGTCTCGTTAAGTTCAGGTACTGATTATGCGCAGAGAAAGATAGTTTTAAGTAAATCGAAGATCATTTGCAAAAGCCCAGACACAGATTTAGTAACAATTGTAAGACACAGCATGGTCAGATCTTGAAAGATGTGTATGATAAGGAAAATTATTTATAAACAATCTGCTACATTTATTAGACTCTCGAGTTAAGCACAAAGTACTTACTTGCTAAAGGTAAACTTTTGCTTAAAGAAATGGACTAACAAGAAAGTCAATTTTAATTAAATCAACAATACAAATAAATTTCAGGTATTTGTGACTCGAATTCTAAATTTTCAATAAATTGAATTTTATCTTTCAGAAAATTGAATTTTGTTTATAAATTTGGATATTATTGAATTCATTTGTGCAGGACAATTTGTTCTGTTACTTCTTGTATATAAAAAGGCAGAATACAGGTACAATACATTATTAGTTATTTTTATTGTAATAATAAATATTTTGTATTATAATAAATAAATTATTATTATTACTTAAGTACATTTTGAATTAATACTATGTACATTTTTTAATTGTGTGTGTAACACTTAAGTCAATATACCGATTTCCTTGGTTATTTATTTCAGAAGATGTTCGTTCTGTAGTATTAATTAGTCTTGAATAGATTATAATATTATTAAATATTAAATATTAAAGTTAATTTTAATAGATATAGGTATACACTTTAAAATGTTAAAAATAATTTTTATAATATTCAAACATTCGTCACGTTGAGATTGCGTAATATAATCTTAATTTACTTAATATCTTAATTTATCCTATTTTTGTCCCTCGCTCAAACGCACGGTTATAAGGCTGATAAGTTAGCCTTTGACATTCTAGGCAACGTCAAGGCCGACTTAGTATTTTTTTAATCAAAGGAGTTTAATTAGGATTATAATTGGTGATGTTTTTTTTTAAATCTATTCAGCCGATTTAAGATTATCAACTTTTTCCTAGATAGTTGAAATCATCATATTGGTGGAAGTGCAGGTCATTGTAAATAACGTATGCATTTGTTACAAAATTCAGTGTTTCTAGCGCTCCCACCAGAATTCAAATACAAAAGTAAAATAGCTACTAGACACTTTTTGTTTCATGTTGGAGTGGAAGATAGGGATTTTAAAAATCCATCTTTTCAATAAAGGGCCCTGCCACGTGGGATACTCAGGATTCAGGAACAACGAACTGTTTTTAACATATAAACAATGTAATAAAATCATGACTATACAATAATTTGATAACTTTAATTGTAATGTTATCAAGTGGTCATAGTGTCCGAAATTCCCTGCTGTGTTTTCTTAGACCGATGACTTCCCGTATGTACTAATCATTTAGCAAAAACAGTGCTGTCGACGTTATCTATTAGAAAGCACAGCACTTTCGAAAAAATTTGTAGAGATAAAGTTTGATAGACTCGCCAAAAACAGAATTTTTGTCTGTTAATTGTAAATGTAGAATACCCATGCTTATTTTAAGATAAAACCATGGTTTAATATAAATTGAAAAGTATGCTCAAAACTAATTTTATTTGAAAAAATGACTAATCTTTAATATTACTCGAAGTTTAAGTTTATTAGCTACGTGATTTAATAGTAGTAGTAGCTCTTGTAAAATACAAAAAGTAATTTTTATGGCGTCTAGCTGAACAAACATTTACACATATGACCAGGGTTGGATTAACTAATAAACCTATTTATAAATAGAGTCCATTATGTAACAACAAAAATTTGAAAAGATTTCAAAGCGCAGACACTTGGTTAAAGAAGAAAAATTTTCAAGTATAACACTACCGCCTTCTCACCGAAACCCACCCCCCCCCCGAGTATATCTCTTTAATTTAAAGTCTTGAAAATAGTGGCAAAACAGCTTATACTTACAGGAACCAGCAAGTCTCTAATCAATGAAAAGAAGATATTTTGCAAAACAAAGTCTATTTATGCAAGTGGTATTATAAACCTATGCTTACACTGAACCACCGCTGATTTCGGGACAGAGTCTTCTGCTCTCAATCCTGAAAATAGGATCCATTAAATGCCTGATCTAGGACCCATTAAATGCCTGATCCGATCCTGCATCCGTCTCTTTATAAATAATTAATTTGGAATTTAATTCACGTAATAGATATAGACAACATGGTCTTGAGAAGATGATTTATCAATTGGTTTTTGTGTTTTAAGGCTATTACGTTGATTTTATAATTTATAAATATAATTATTCATGTTTTTAGTGGGTGAAATATTACTATAGTTCTAATATGTAGGATGTAATTTTTATAAATTATTACTTAATAATATTTATTATTTATATTTTGGTAATCTGACATTGTTTTATTGTATTCAAAAATGTTTCTAAAACAAAAATTAATTTGTTAAATATGATATAGATACAACACTTTTAATGCAATCTTTTTATTTACTCTTACAGACGCAAGAAGTGATATATTTCCTTTTACTTGGGTCCTTGAAAGAACAAAAAGTATCGATTCTTACTGAATTGACTAGCACAAAGATATTTTCAACTGATGGAACTAATTTACTTATCGCACGTTTCACATTTCATGGGTAACGTTAACCGAAAACAGTGTAACATTTTTACTGCCACAAAACTTTTTTATATTTTAAAATTTCATGGTAAGTCAAGCGGACCCGGAACAAACTGTTTTCGGAAGCAGATGCTATCCATTAATTTAATATTAATGCTTCCAGTTTGGACCTATTTTTTTATAACTTTATTTTTCATATGGCTACCGGCACATGGTGTTAATTTATTATATGCCTGTTCGAAATATCGATATTGAAAAATACTTCGTTCCTACCGGGTGTTCTAAGACAAGTCATATACAAACTTATTTTCAATAAAAGAAGAAAGGAAATAACTCTCGAAATTCTTTGGCATTGTTTTCGGAAGCAGATGCTATCCATTAATTTAATATTAATGCTTCCAGTTTGGACCTGTTTTTTATAACTTTATTTTTCATATGGCTACCGTCAAATGGTGTTAATTAATGGTGTTAATATCGATATTGAAAGATACTTCGTTCCTACCGGGTATTCTAAGACAAGTCATATACAAACTTATTTTCAATGAAAGAAGAAAAGAAATAACTCTCGAACTTCTTTGGCCGACGTAGAGGTTTACATCTGAATACATCAATTGAAAATGGCACTTTTCTTTATTAAAAAGTGACTATTGACTCTAAAGCTAGTGGTCACATAACCTTAAGAGAAATATGTGAAAAAATTATGAAATAATTTTAAATTTAAGACCATTAAAACCACAAAATTTGTTATAAATTAGTGTTTAATTGCCATATTAGACAAATGTTTCTCATATTAACAAATAGTCACTGATATTAAATTACTTATAGGTATATTTTGGTATTATTAACACCTTTATTCTAAAAATCTGAGAACAACAAACACTACCTATATATTTCTACAATTTATTGGTGACCATTATCTTCATTCTTCAATCTGTCTATTTATATTGACAAAGAAGACAAGTTTAGGCCAATGGACGAATGAACGACAGACAATTCAATTGAATTCTGATCTGACTGAGAGTATTATCATTATGGTTTGAGTTGAAATGTTTGCTAGTTTAAAGACCCGCTGGCTGACTTGACTGGATTCGTATATTATTATTGTATTGTTCACAGGTATTACATATCTACTTATATTATACAAATCATAAAAATAATTAACAATTTTTGTGTTATTTATTTGTTATATTTTTTTGACTACTTGTTTGTACTGACATACAAAAATAAAATGCTTCAAGTCAATAGTCTCTTTCATTTTTTTCAAGGTAGTAGTAATTAATATTTGAGTTAGATAACTCGGTGAATTATGAAAACCACTAGCGCGACTCCAATTGCGTATCCCGTTACTATCTTCACCAGACGTTTTAACAGATAATAATTATAATAAAAAATGGAAAAATTATATAAATAAGCTAAAGAAAGCTCCTGAGAGAAGTATAGGGCATCTATAATCATCATCGAGCGGCTCTTGGTCTGTTCCTTAATTTGTGTCTCTCTTTCCACCCTTCTTATTTCTTTCTTCTTTAATGGTTAATCTACATCAACCAACTCAACCGACTCAACCCAAGCGGATTTCATTCTGGCAACGGGTAGTTCATGTATTCTTGTCGAAAACTCTTAGTTAACAACAATTTGAAGTCAAGATGTACCAATAATGAATTTCCTTACGTGTTTATTGATCGTCTTAAATTAAATTTGAACATCTGCATGAATAACCAATACTTTTGCCAATGAAAGCCATATATACCTACTTATCGATAGATGGTTTCCACGTGATTAAATTAATCGTTTAATAAAACTTATGGCGTTTTAAAAGCTATTTCTTGTTTCGTGGCAAAAAATATTAATTTTCCTACTTATGATCTATGGTAAGATAAATTTCAACGTAAAATTTCTTTTTTGTATTAGTTTTCGCTGGCTGATTATTTTACTCTTCGCTTCTGTTAACTTTTAATAATATTATGACATATTTGGATAGGCGTTTAATAAATTTTAAGGTCAGTTTTTATGACGAAATTTAAATATGTCGTTATAGGTAAAATGCTCCCCTTTATATACGTTAAAATGATCCCTATTTTTTGTGTAAAATTATAATAGGTAATGATCCCCCATCATGTGGCGGGTCTCGAATGTGTTGTAATGTAAAAGAACAATTAAATTTTTATGTGAACTGTTTGGTAAAAAATGCAATGGGATCATTTTACCCAATCCCAGTAAAACGATCCCTTTTGAGAAATATTAAATAGTTCTAAAAATTTGAACAAATCAAAAGAAATTGGCATACCAATAAAGCAACACTTGAATAAAAAAACCAAAAATATTTCGACCTTATACTTAAATCGAATATTTTGACTATAAATTACATTTTTTTAGAGGGATCATACAACACCGTCCCTTATGGATGAAGCAAAAGTATAACAATATTATTGTATTTTCAATTAATTGTGAATATTTTCGTATCAAGGCATGACATCAAGCATAAACAAAGTACACCAAACCCTTGCGATTCCAAACAAAAAATTGTTTCATCAAAAAAGGGCTCTTTCAGGAAAACTATGCGAATTAGTTCAGCGACGAATTCGTTCTTAGTTCCTTATACCTTCTTATAATAACCTTTTATAATTTAAACGCCCAATGTTAATTATTCAATAGATCAAAAGAAATAAAAGAGCGAACTAGTTAACCATAAATGAACGAACTAATCTGAACGATCTCAAAAGTGAACAACAATGCCCAAGACTACCGTAGAGCAATGCAGACCTGGACAAGCCACGCTTATATTAATGAGATTTTAACGTGAGACGGTACAGTACCCGTTCTTTACTTCTACTATTACTGTTAGATGTAAGAAATTTGTATAAAATTGATTAGTAAGTACTAAATGTCAATAAATCTTTTACAATTTGTTTATATAAATAATTATCAATAGATAGATATATTCAAATAACCATTAACAAAATGACCAGATGTGCAAAATATGATCAAACAAATGCGACGCGAAATATAAACTGTCAATTAAATGCCTAACAACATATCGACTTTTTTTTTATTTAATGTGTATTTGTTTTTAATATGTATATAAAATTTTTTTTTATTTTATTTAATGATGTTGAGATATTAAATCTATACTTCTTTCATCGTGTGGCTGTCTGGCTGTTTTCTATTATTTATTTTGATAAGGCCGACCGGTTAAGTGTGAATTTTATCTTATATTACATGTGTGGAGAAGGATTTTATGCCATAAAGTATTACAGTCACGTCTGTATACGTCATTAGACATTTTCAATCATAACGGAGCTAGCTCTAAGCGACATTGTTTAAACAGTTAAAGAAATTACATTTTGCCTGCAGCATGCAAACCGTAAAGATTAAACCTGCAGTTTTAAAATAGGATTAGTAATGATAAGATAATCCCGTTGGAACTGGGAACTCGGTTGGGCATTTTATACTATCGTCAAAGTAGTAAAATGATTTTACCAATTTGATGTAGAACAATTTAAGTGTTAAAAAAGACAATGGCACAGGTAGACTTCTTGAAGAATCCGTGAAGTAGCTGAGAATTAAGTGCTTGATTAGCCTTAGTTGGTCAAAATTTAAGTGAATGTAGAAGAAATGTTCTAGAATATTCATGAATGTTTAGACTCAGAATTTTCAAACATGCCGACAATTTTGCAAAGTTTGTAAATTTTCTAGAATGGTTTAGAAAGTTCTGGCCCTGCAGAATCTTCTCAGCCTTTTATCAGGATCCAGAACTATTGCATTTTATGTTCCAAAACGAGATAAGAAAGTTTGCGCAATCACTTGTGCGGAACTCAATAGAACGGAAATACAGTTTGAAAGTCTTCTGTGGACCTGAATTATTCTATTGTGGTAGGGGTACGTTTCAGAATCTAGCCAACACTAAGTGAAGGTGACCCTTTCTTCATGTTTGGAAACCAATTTTACTAATATAAAATTCAAGGAATAAAAACTCCCGAAACGGATACTTTAGAGAAAGAACCTCAAATGCTTAGAGGAGTAAACCTTCTCGGCGATTTCAAAAGGAGCACCTGCGTCTACGATATCAAAGTTTTCTAGCTATTTTAAACATCAGGGCAATTCATATATATATATATATATATATATATATATATATATATATATATATATATATATATATATATATATATATATATATATATATATATATATATATATATATAACAAATGGCTGGTTTCAAAACCTTATCCTGGTGGAATGTAATCTTATATAAGAATCGAATTTTTAAGTATTTTGAAAATATCATTAGCACATTTCTTAAAGAAAAGAAGGAAAATAGAGATTTAGCGGACACTACATTTTGCTGCAGAAATAGATTTTGAGTTTTTATTATTTCAAGATATTTCTTTTTCTGTAATTTATGCATTCGTTGAGTATATTTATATTATTGGTCTTTATATATTTAGTTATTCAAATACTTGAATATGTTGTCATTTTAAAATTTTATGAAAACAGTTTTTCGACTTTTTTATTTATACATATTGTTTAACACTCGACAGTCACTAACAAAACTTGTAATTTAGTGTAGAAGTGTCTAATTCATGCTGATTCATAAATACACATAACTCAGGTAAAATATTTCTGCTATAAAATAATATATTAAGGCATTGTTTTTTTTTTTGTGTTTTGCTTTGTGATTAAATCGACTGTCTTGAGTGTCAGGGGATAGACCTTGCATTTCAGCTTTCGAATTTGTTTATTTATGTAACATGTGGGTTTTTTTTTTCTTCCAAAAACAGTGGTCGACCTATTAAGAACTATTTCAATTAACACAATGCAAAGAATGTGTCTATGTAACATTCATCATTTTATAAGTTAAAATATTTTACCGATATAGCTTGATAATTGAAATAACCATGAAGTTAGAATATCCATGTTTGTTTCTGAATATAATTAGAAGGGCAAATGAAAAATGGAACATGGGTGGTTTATGTATCATACGGCACGTCTTTGATGTAAGCGAATCGAGAAGTATTTCTCATTGTTCCACACCCAAATGTACTTTTGGAAATTCAGCTAGTTTTAATACAAGCTGGTAAACATGATAACAGAGAGAATTGTAATATTCTAGGGGAAATGAATTTGAATGCGTGAAGAAACGCATCATTCGATATCGTCGCTTTCAAATTAAATCAATTGAATTTACTTTGGCTTACGCTTACGGGAGTCGACTCTAAGGTATTTTTCTAACCTCAAACAGACGTGATTTGTTTTAGATTGAATTTACATTGAATTTGGATTTTAGATTGAGCTCTTAACGCAAAAAAAGTTGTAATGGAAGTGTGGTAGTTGCGAGATAGTAGTAAGTCAGTGTTTTTAGTTGATCGCTCGACCTAGTAAAAGAGCAAGATAGTCACTCAGCCCCTATTCTATTTACTAAATTTTTAATTAAAGCTCAGTCACTTTATCTTAAAGCGCGTACTCCCTGGCCTGGATTTTGTTTATGATCCTGTTCACCAACAAACTATCTAGAGTCGATTATGTAAACGCTTCCTTGACCCAGATATTTTCTGGGTCAAGGCTAAGATAGGCTTGGCTAAAGATCAATATTAATTCAAACTATATACTATTTTGAGCCGTCGACCGAGTTAGTTGAATGCGGTCATTTTTAATTAGCTTAGATTTATACGTAACGTTTATCACTTTATTTATATAGAATCGGCATTACCGATTCTCATTCGGAGGACAGAGGGTCATAGTGATAGCCTATTTGTATTTGAACACCTTTATTACTCATTATTTCAGCTCCTAAATTATTTTGAGAGGATGGGTGCACTTCCTTCATCAACAGACCATCACAACTGTTAATTAATTTAATTTAAGTTGTGTCGGCGAGAATCCAATACGCCAGCCTTAGGCACACTACCTGCGAAATTGCATGAATTTTGGTACTTAATGGCAAAAAATTTTACTATTGAACATCCAAAGCCAGACGAAAATTATTATCTTTATTTGATTTGTAGCTTAAGAAACTGCGAAGAGTATATATCTTTATTGTTATTTATTTTGTAGATATTAAAATTCATTTGGATATTATAAATATTTTGTAGCTATTAAATTTATAATTTACGTGTACAGACAAACAAATTTAATTTGAATACGAACTTGAATTATTATTATTTGTATTGTCTATTTTTTTTATAGCTTTTATAGTTTGATTATTTAAATTTATTGAATCAACACACCACAGTCAAGACAATATAATGATATGTACAAGAATTTGTCTGATACGTCAACAACCCACAGGTGATAGATACCGGTAAATCTATACTGTATATACAATGAGTAAAATATACTTTTAATGTTTACTCATTTTAATCACTGTATCACATGTTTTACATGAGGTCCAAAATAGTTATAACATTTAAAATAAAATTGTTCACTAATAAATATTATAATCGTTTTATTAGAATTCAATCTCTTGGTGGAAAGACAATAGACGAGCAAATTTAACACAAAAACGTCAAAACCGCGAAAATTTCTGAAGTAAGATGGATGGAGATGCGGTTTTTTGCATTTTGCATTAGGTTCTAGAAGGTATTCCCTATAGTATTTACATATAGTACTATATGTAATCCGTGCATTTTTTGTGACACAAAGATACATATAACATAGCAAATAATGATTAAAAAATGAATTTTTTTTTTATATCTTTACGTTTCATAAGCATTATCTACAAGCTTTTTATGAAATGAGTCCAACTTTTTTTTTAATAAAATGTAACCTAGTCAAATTTTTTCCAATTTTTTTTTTTTTGCTTTTGAAATCAGAATGCTCAGATCCACAGATACTCGGAGAAATTTTTTTTAGATCGGATTCGTGTTCAGCGACCCCCAAAACCCTCGCACAAACCTTTTATTTTTAATGCGCAAACGAGGGCAATAATAGTAAAATGCTAAATTTTCTCGTCTACAGGTGCAGAAAATTTTCATTTTTTGGGTAATTAAAAATTGTAACTTCTCATACGATTATTTTTTAATTTATTTCTTTGCCTACTTTGGATCATTTGTCTACTTGGAAGTGCAAGTGAGGAACACAAAAAGTAAAATAAACTTAAATTAGTCTAATATTTCGCCTTTTGACTAAGATTTTATGTGGCATCTCAGAAACCAAACGTCAAATCGACAAATTGATACGAATTTTTCATAATTTAGGTTAAAAATTACTCTAAACAAATGATTCTTGAAAAAATTGAATTGAAAAACTTGGTGTATAAAATAATTTTGACCCAAAAAATCCAAAAATCGAATACATTTAAGGATTGGGTAGTTTTAAGAGATATCGCCTGGAACTCTGTATGAAATCTAGAAATACCTGTCAAAATACCAATCTTTTTGAGCTTTTGTCAAATGAGAATTTTTAGGAATTTCAATCTTTGAAAGTCAAGGCAAATAAATACATATTTGTAATTGAATCATTGTATAAATATAAGTAATTAAATATTTAAGATATTAACAATGCGATTTTAACTAAGCCAGGTGAGTAAATTCATTTTTCCCGAGTTAATTTTATGAATATTTTTGCTAATTTTATTTACATTAATTAATTTTAATTAAGTAAAATAAAATTTATCAAACGCATACTAATAACATCATAACATAATCTGATATCAGCATCGACCCTAGGGAGTGCGTATAAGGTGCCGCTACACCAGACACCGTCTAAAGCGGGCGTTGAAAAACTAAATTTCCCAATTTTGTATTTGTATTTGAGTATTTCACAATTTTTTTTTTTTTTTTTTCATTTTTTAACAATTAAGGCGCTTAAATATTTAGCTTTCGATATTTCGAAAGCTAAGGCAGATATCGAAAAATTATATTCTTATTTTTCGTCTACATTTATGAAGTTATAACAAAATTCATCATCAAAGATGAAAATAAGTTACAAATAATAACTACAAGTCTAAACTTAACCTAGCGTTCGAACCTACCTTAAAGGCATCCTTACTAAAAATGGATGAATGCACGTTAAATTCACAAAACAATTTAGTACACAAACTATACTAATTATATGTATTTTAAATTTTAATAACCAGATGTTTATTCGCTTATTTGATTTTATCTAACTAAATAATCTATCTATAAAATAATTGTAAGATACAATAGACCTTAAATTATAGGTAATAATAATGTCTTAAAACAATAAACAATTGAAACAACAAAACCCTTATTTAGACTGTGAATTTATTCGAAACTTCATATCTCTATAAATTATAAATGTGAAAGTAAGCATGTTTGTTTGTTTGTTTGTTACGCTTTCACGCTTAAACTAGTGAATGGTTTTTAATGAAACTGTACAGCAATATAGCTGATATATCAGAATAACACATGAACTATAATTTATAAAAATATAATAAAAAAAAATAAAAAAATTTAATTTAATTTGATATTTGTGATTACCATAAATTACAGATTTCTGTAAAAATAGTCAATATAAAATATTTCACAGCCATCTTCTCTGATATACTCAATGAATAATTACCATTATAGATTTAAAAAAATAGAAAAGCATTCATATATTTTACCTGTGTAAAACAATCCTTACCATTATTTCGAGTGTTATAGAAAGGGGATAAGCGAGAGCAATCTTTATCAATCTTTACTTTTAAACCCGACGAAGCGGGTGGGTATCACTCTAGTATGCTATAAACAAAGTAAGTCAATGTTTTGTGAATTTAAAAGAAAGTTAATTTTTTTTATATTAATTTATAAGAAAAATCAATTAATTTATATGTAAATATTTGTAAATTCTTTGAAATGTGTGCCTCAATGTCTGAAGTCATATACTAGACGAATACTACAAATCATAAATTAATTGAAAATTTTATCTTTAACAACTAATCAGAAAAAAGTATCTATGCATGCTTTAAACATCAGCACGTCTTCAATCATTCACACACACAGGTCATTGACAAATATTATTAATTACATCATTAAAATGAACTTGGGGTTTTTAAAATTTAAATAAAATTTTGGGACAGACCAAATTTTAATTCAGGATCTATTAAGCCGTTTATCTATATTTTAATTTCCTGATAGAAGATAATAGTATTCAACCCGAAAATCAAAATAAAAAATTGTACATTTCCAGGTGTCAAAAAAAAATTCATGTATATACAGTTTATTTATTTTTACGGTGAATGGTTCCTCATTAGCGGGCGACTTCGTATAGTTTTGGTAAAAACGCAAAAA
Source organism: Chrysoperla carnea (assembly GCF_905475395.1). Lineage (NCBI taxonomy): Eukaryota > Metazoa > Arthropoda > Insecta > Neuroptera > Chrysopidae > Chrysoperla > Chrysoperla carnea. The sequence goes on along the minus strand of NC_058337.1, from coordinate 111,407,594 downwards.
ACTATTCAAAATTTTTTGATTAAAAATCAATCATTCTTTATTAGAAGGCGAGGAGTGGCAATGATACCTCACACCACTCTGTAATATTTATCGGTGTTTTGTCATTTCTAGCACCCGATAACTTGCACAATAAATATTATAAGCTTGTAATTTTGACAGAAAGTGGCTATAAATTTATGAGCAGTCGAATTATAGCGTAGAAAATGGAGTTATAAAGGAAGAACTATCCGCATAATCTGAAATTTTTGGGTTAATATTGAATATTATTGGTAAAATTTATCATGAAGAAAGTTGCGTTTTACTAGAATTTATCAAATTATCATTTTTGTTAATAGGCAAATCTTTGTGATTTAGAGGAAAGCATATTTGTGATTTTTAGATTTATTTATCAGGAGCAAAGTTATAGAATATAAGATTTACTATAATTTATCTACGAATTCATAAAGAAAGTATTAGTCGGGCTGTTAAGTATCCTACAATTCAATTAGAGATTAATAAACTCATTATGTTTTTAGCAGTTGTTAATTAGGACAGAAGCTAAATATAAAAAATTTGAAACTCACGCTAAAATTTAAATTTCAATAATACAAAAATATAAAAAACTTCACTTAAAAAAAAAACAACCAAACTGATCAAAAATCGATCGCACTTTGTCAATAAATTTCTTTCGAATAATCAAATTAAAAGAAACAACAAATTCGTACAAAAAAACTTTCAAACCAAAAAAATAAAAACTTTTCAAAAAAAATGTTCGCAAACTAATACAACAATTGGCGCAGATTTAACTTGGCGTGTTATTGTTGTAACACGTCTTTCGCTATGATAAAACGTGTACCACGCGCAAGTCCACACTAATTCTTGATCAAGACATGTTATTGTTATTTTAAAAGAAATGAATAAAAAAAAAAAGATCGTGCTAGTACGTGAATGTGCGACTTTCAACGGTGTGCGGTGTTCAACGCGAGTCGCGAGGAGCTATTTGATTACTTATTAAAATTTATTATTTAGTTTTAATGTGTACAACAAACGTCTTGAAACAGTACGCATTGTAGGGGAGAGTATTGTACCACGGATCAAAATTTACATTTGTGTATTTTTTAAAGCCAAATATAACAATTGAAATAGTCTCTGTTTTTAACAATGTTATTCCTTAAACATAAATTGTATTTTTCTGATAATTTAAATATCTAAACAGCTCTTGGTTAAAACTTGTGAGCCATGTTACAATATCATAATGTATCATGATTCACACCCCAATGTGCGTAGGATCACTTCCATCGATTGTATGATTGTGTTAACTAACTTATATCAGGGAACTCATTTAACAACAATGGAGGCATGTAATTGCAAAACGATACAGAACTTTGTTTGATTGATGGTTCATGGCTGTTCGTCTTTTCAAATCTTACTTCCTCTTTATTATATCATGAAATATACCAAGGTATACAAAGTTTAGTCTTAAATTTGTCTTAAAACACTTAAAATATTGATGCTACGAATAATGTTTTGATATAGGTGTTCATAAAATACGTTTTCGGTTGTCCGCCTGAATGTCTGTCTGTTTGTCTGTCTGGGATCAGAGCGTAAAAAGTGATGTTGAGATCTTGGGTCCGTAGGACCCATCTGGTAAACCGTTAGAGATAGAACAAAAATTTAAATGTAAAAAATTTACTTATATCTACAAAAATAAATAACTTTTTTTTGAAACATTTTTTCGTAAACAACACTATTTACCCGCGAGGGTGCAAATTAAGGTTAGTACATTGTATAGTATGTATTATATGGGAATTTCAGTTATATGTGTGTGACATCACAGCCATGTTTTATATACACGACTGCGGCTATCTAAAAGTTGCTATGTTTCTTTACTTACATGCCGTAAAAAAACTAACGATTGCATAATCAACACTTTCTATACATGGTATTTAAAGAATTAACTCAGTCACTTGTTTGTTTTCAATTTATTTACATTATGTTTAAAACATAAACAAATACTCACAAATAAGCAATTATTTACGTAGAATGTGATTTAAAATACAACAAAGAGTTGGCAACTTGTAAAATATGAACTTTTTTTTTTCTGCGAACAATAACAAATGCTATTTCTATTTTACCCAAAAATAAATGCACATGGATAATTATTATTTCGGTTGCTTGCCTTCTAGTAAGTATATTAAAGACTGATTCAAGGTAAATTGTATCCAGGGCCCTACATGTTACTCTATAATTATTATTATGACTGTCTAAATTTAAATCTCCGCTAAAGATTATGTGCTAATATTTTAGAAGAATTTAGCACTTACAAAACTATATGTATAAACAAATTATTTAGGTTCTTGTCGATTGAAAGAATTACATTATTGTTTATCCGTTGCGTTGATTATTTTCAAACACCTCATAAAATATGTTACATTAAAATTCAATCAATCTAACAATTCAATCAGTTTAAAACACAACGAAGTTTAATTATCGCAAACAATGGTACTTTTTAGAATATTATATGCGCATACAAAATTCGTTTGCATGGTCTGATTCTGAATCATATACTACAAATGGAATGAATCATAAAATGAATCGGAATAACATAATTAACGTAATTTGAATTTCCAATCAATTCAAATTTATTTGAAAAACATTTATAAATACACTTTTTAAAAAAAAATTCGTGGACTAAAAAAATGTGAATTGAAAACTTCCTGTAAATTCCGATTCCAGGGCTGTAACGAGAGTAATAACAATAATAATAATGGGGTTTTACCTCCGTTCATCAGACATTTTTGTCTCTAACAGAGGCCACCCACATCATTATGTTTTAATCTTTATTTATTTCAAATACATTCGAATATATACAATTACATTTTCATGATGTGGATGGAGTCGGTTACTTCGTTCTTACCCAAGCGACGACAGTGTGATCAATTTACCACCCCATTAACTATTTTTGTTCACACTGCCGCTGCCTAGGTTCGAACCCGCAACCTCCCAGCCAGTGATCACAGCAAGCTAAGACGCCTTAGCGAGCTCGGCCACTGGACCGGTTGGCTGTAACGAGAGTACATAGCGCCGGTGGCAAGAATCCCGGAATTAAGCATATAAGCGATGCGATGGCTAGCGAAAAATTGCTGAATCCAAAAAAAATTTAATTTTGCTCTATCACATTAAAATTTTATCCAATTTCGATAAACTAAGTATGAAATCCTACTGAATTTGGGTCATACTTGTGATCAAAATTAACCTACCTCTAATAGGTTTCAAGAATGTGGAGTTCTGGTCCCGGAATTAAGCATATAAATGATAGGTAGTGAAAAATTGTCATCACAGCTGAAAACAATAACCCAAAATTAGTGGGTTTCAAAAAAACTTCGAATAAGATCGGATCGAATTTGCCTGTGTTATCAAAAAAATAAAATTTTTTTACTTTATGACGTCATCAGAATCCAAAAAATTTAATTTTGCTCTATCACATTCAAATTTTATCCGATTTTGATAAACCAAGTATGTAATCCTACTAAATTTGGGTCATACTTTTCAAATTTGTGATCAAAATTAACCTACCTCTAATAGGTTTCAAGAATGTGGAGTCCTGGTCCCGGAATTAAGCATATAAATGATAGGTAGTGAAAAATTGTCATCACAGCTGAAAACAATAACCCAAAATTAGTGGGTTTCAAAAAAACTTCGAATAAGATCGGATCGAATTTGCCTGTGTTATCAAAAAAATAAAATTTTTTTACTTTATGACGTCATCAGAATCCAAAAAATTTAATTTTGCTCTATCACATTCAAATTTTATCCGATTTTGATAAACCAAGTATGTAATCCTACTAAATTTGGGTCATACTTTTCAAATTTCTGATCAAAATTAACCTACCTCTAATAGGTTTCAAGAATGTGGAGTCCTGGTCCCGGAATAAAGCATATAAGTGATAGCTAGCGAAAAATTGTCATCACAGCTGAAAAGAATGACCCAAAATTAGTGGGTTTCAAAAAGAATTCCAATAAGATCGGATCGTGTTGTCAAAAAAATAAAATTTTTTAACTTTATGACGTCATCAGAATCCAAAAAATTTAAAATTAGTATAGAATCGTCATAAACAAAAGTCAAAATATCGGATAAACATCTCGTGCAATATATCCAAAGAGTATGTCTATACAATCAGTCATCTAAACTATTAACCTGTACCTGTTTATAATTATAGAAAACTTTTAGCGCCTCTCGTTGGCAAAAGTCCCAAATAATAAAATAACACACATTTCAGTAAGTTTATATAGGAGTTATAAGAGCAAATAAGTGAGTTTAGATACGATCTCTAAGCTATTTTTAATTCGGATATAAGCCAAAACTTTCAATTTTGGTGATATTAAGACTTATTGTCTTCTTGGATATAAGAATATAAGAACTATACCTGGGCAGTTCATGATTTGGTACTATTGATATCCACAGACATATTACAGTAGACTAGACCAGACAAGACAATCTAAAATTCATTCTCCAAAAATAAATTTATAAAATGACTCTCTATATCTTTTTCATTGACACAAAGGCACTTATAGTTCTGCATATTAATTGCATAAGATAGTATATCAATCTTTGAAAATACACTACATATCATTTTTGTACTTAACTACTCCACACGGTTGAAGAATTTTAACCGAAGTATAAATATTATCGAAGATATATACTGTATAAATTGTAGACACGCGAAAGTATCATTGTGCAGTCCGCCACCAAATTAGCAAAGAGTAACATTCATAATAAGAGTAATTTATTTAACCGAAGTGTTCAGAATGTATTACAATTTTTTTTTTTTTTTAATTTGATTATAAATTCGATTTTAAACAGGGCATGCGCAATTAATAAATTCGAATGTGATTGGTGTTGTACTAAAAAAAAATTAAACTAAACAAATAAAACTAAACTTTATTAACCGCAAGTACAAATATATTCAAATAAAATACATATTTTCTCTGTGCTGCAGCTTGAAATACCATAATAACAAATGAATTTAGCAATAATCAACCATTCAAAATGAAAAATTATCCATAAAATAATAAAACTTATTTATGTAATAACAGTTGGAGCATCTCTTCCAGTATATTCTTTTAATTTTGTTACTTCAAGAGCAATATCAATAATGGGTTTCAACATATCCTTAAAACAAACAACAATATTTTATTCAGGTTAATATTTTCTTCCAAAGGACGAATTTAATCCAAAGAGAGTACTCTACAGGTTTAATTAGTAGAAGCTTACCTGAGCTGATTTTAAAACTTCGTTTTGAGAGTAATTTTCACCATAAAGTCGAACTGTGGCACCACTTGAGCCAGTACCTGATAAACGAACTATAATACGAGAGCCGCATTCGAAAATAATTCGAATTCCCTATAACACAGTTATTAAGAATGTCAGAGTTCATATTACAATATAAAATTAAAGAACTTACTTGATTCTTGGCAACAGATTTGTCAATTGGATCTACATATTCAAAATTATCCATTTCTTTCACCGTATAAGTTTGACCGGTCGTTGGAAATGATTTACCAATTAAAGCTTTCGTATCAGCTAACTCTTGTAAATGTTTCATCATATCTTTACATGGAGCTTCAGCGCAATTTTCATAATCGTACCGTGTAAAATAATTACGTCCAAATTCTTTCCAATGATCTTCACACAGTTCTTGAACAGATTTTCCTGTATGTTGAATAACTGATAAGAAAGCTAATGCTGCCCAAATACCATCTTTTTCACGAATATGATTTGACCCTGTTCTGTAAGGTAAATTTTTCGTAAATGAATATATTAACTGGATAAAATGTAAAATGAACGCACCCAAAACTTTCTTCACCGCATAAACTTATTCTATCTGCATCCATTAAATTACCAAAATATTTCCATCCAGTTGGTGTTTCAAAATTTTCTGTATTTAATTTTTTAGCAACCCTATAATTAATTTTTAAAACTTGTTATGAATATTCACATTTTTGAGACTCCATTGTATAAGGATCCGGGGAAACTTGATAACACATAATAAACTACCTACCTGTCGACAGCAGCAGCTGTAGGCATTGATCTAGCAAATCCAAATACACCATTTTTCTTAAAATAAGGTATGCATTCTAAATTATTCGCAAGTATTGCTAAACTATCATTTGGAGTTATAAAAAATGCTTTTTTTCCTAAAAGCATATTACGATCCTGAAATTAAAAATTGTAAACGCTGAATAATTGCAATATTAACCTCTTAATGGCACACTGAGTCTGTTAACGAACATGATTGAGTTGAACGATGTTAAATGTTACATCCTTTATTATCATAAAATATATTCGATTGCTTTGACAAGTGTATGAACAATGAAGGCGGGTAGGTGGTGACAGACAAAAGCATAAGCTAATTTAAGCAATGGGTCAGGATTCGCCAGAGATTGGCGTGGAAAATGTTACATCTTTTAAACAAAAATCCATAGCTGCCTTGCCATAGTCTCTTAATAAGAAGAGGTGTATAATTTCAGAAATTTGACTTTGATTATTATATTAGTAGATGAGTTGAAATGCAAATAGTTTACTAAAGTTTCAATCATCTTACCCCATCTCCATCAAATGCAGCTCCAAAATCATAAGCACAATCGTCTTGCAATTTTTGTACTAATTCTTTGCAATATGTTAAATTTGGATCTGGATGGAATCCACCGAAATCTGGTAATGTATTTGTGCGAGTAACATTTTTTTCTCCACAGCCTAATGTTTCTTTAAATATTTTTTCTACATATCGTCCAGTTACTAAAAAAAATCATATTCTTCTAATTTCCATTTCTTCTAACAATGAAAAAAAAATTGAAAAATACCTCCATGCATGGAATCAATTAAAACATTAAACGATGGTCTTTCTTTAGATCCTTTAATCAAAGTTTTCAATTTATCGAAATCAAAGATTTCTTGCATATATTCTAAATAATCTTGAACGCTATCAATAATTTCTACTTCAAATTGTCTACCTTGAACCTGAAAATCAAAGAAATGTAATTCAGATGAATTTTATTTTAAAAATAAATGTACTAACATCAAAACTTTGTTTTCCAATTGTGGATAATGACACATTCAAGCCGTTCACTATTTTATACGACTCAATTTTTTTCGATAAACTAAATATTTCTTCTGTAACAGCATCTGGAGCTGGGCCACCATTTGAACAGTTAAATTTAATGCCGAAATCTTCCGTTGGGCCACCAGGATTATGTGAAGCAGTTAAAAGTATTCCACCTATAAAATATATTATCTATAAACATCGATTGATAACATAACAAGTGTTTGTAAAAATTAATAAGTAAGTGGTCTAAAATCAGGAGATACAATAAGGGATCAGTTTTTTTTTATGATTGTATATACAAAGATTGTATAAACATGGCAACTCGATCGTGAAAATTTTGGTAGCCTTGAGAAAGAGAAATCGCCATAGACCATAAAAAAGTCAACCTACCGAGTTGATTGGATTACTATCAGATTACGATTTTAGATCATTAAAAAAATTGTCTGTAGTTTAATTATCTACTCCCTCGGTTATTTTTATCCGATGTATATATGTAATATGCAAGGTATACTAAGTTTAGTCCCAAGTTTGTAACGCTTAAAAATATTGATGCTATGAACAAAATTTTGGTATAGGTGTCCATAGAATCACCTAATTAGTCCATTTTCGGTTGTCTGTCCGTCTGTCTGCCAACACGATAACTCAAAAACGAAAAAAGATATCAAACTGAAATTTTTACAGCGTATTCAGTAAAAAGTGAGATCGAGTTCGTAAATGAGAAAGATAGGTCAATTGGGTCTTGACCTATGGGTCCGAAGGATCCATCTTGTAAACCGTTAGAGCGTTAGAGATAGAACAAAAGTTTAAATGTAAAAAATCTTCCTTATCAAAAAATAAACAACTTTTGTTTGAAACATTTTTTCGTAAACATCACTGTTTATCCGCAAGGGCGCAAATCAGGCGTAAATTGTATAGTATTTATTATATGGGGATATCAGTTATATATGTGTGACATGTATGTATGTGTAATGTGATACAGTAATCAACACTGTCTTTGCATGGTATTTCAACAATTTACTCAGTGAATTGTTTGTTTTCACTTGTTAATATTTCTTTGGATATAAATTCTAAAGTTTTAAATTTTCGGCCCCCAATATTTTATTTTATTCCCCAATATTTTCCGTCAGAGTAATAATCTCGAAAATCACGGCATCGCTTTGCCATATCGAAAAGCAAGCATATTAAGTATTTTTTAAATAAAATGAAGCAAACCTAATAATTTATATTTTCGAATAATGTGTGAACACGCTGGTGTTGAAAATATACCATTTTGTCCTACAATTAATTTGGACACCTAAAAATAAAGTTTTTGTTAATTTCTGGCATTCAAAAACAAAATATTTAATTTTTACCTTGTTAGCAGCTGCAATTTTAGCTATGATAGCTACGGCTTCTTCTAAAAAATATCTTCCATCACCACCAACAACTAAAGTCGAACCAACAATCGCTTCTCCATTTGCATCTAATATAGATTGTATAAAATTTTCAGTATAATTTTCTTTTTGAAACACACTAACTTTCTTCCGTAAGCCACTAGTTCCTGGTTTTTGATCTGGATATGGTATTGTTTTAACTATTTCTACGGTTAAGCTCATATTTGAAGCTCTGTATTTAAAAATTGTGTTCTCAATAAAAACTTTTCTAAATAAATAAAAAATGATGTTAAAATTATAAATAGAAAATGAAGTATTTTTTTTATCGTCAGTTAACAATATTTAATAATGATAAGAAATACTACTGACCTTATATAAAAATAGATAAAAATACACTTAAAATTTCGGTAAATATGAAAAAGTTATAGAATTACTACGTTTGTCCTTGTCAATGTCAGGCCAAGATCTTTTGATCTATACCACTCTTATCAAGATTATCGATAAAGTCAGACTAATTCGACTTTTTGATTCACGAAATTATAGTAATAATTGTTTTAATAAATTTTTTTAAAGTTAAATAATAGGTGGGCATATTTATACTAGATTCATACATATTTCAGTTGGTCAATATTAATCTATTTTAAGCGTAAACATTTGAGTTATTCATTTTGATAAATAAATTATGAGAAACATTTAGTCTAACTTAAGATAGCTTGTGGCAATGAATTTTGAAAATTCTTAGGAATAACAATCAGTAAATAATAAGAAAAAAAAATATTTTGAAAATTTTCACAAAAAATTCATAATCATAACATATGATTTATACGACATCTTTAGAAATTATAATTAAACATTTTTTAATGTAAATATGATTTTTGTTTGACAGGTACATACATGGGTACACACAGTAACTTTAGGTTATGTTTATATCGATTGTGCTGCTATGTAGTGATGTTTACTAGAAGTATTTTAAACAAACAGCAGTTGGCTCATAGGTGCTCCGTTTCAAATCTTTGTAGAGGGCAGCAATAACCAATAATGAAATTATTTATATTTAAAACAAGTGAAAACAAAAAATTGACTGAGTTAATTGTTGAAATACCATGTATAGACAGTTTTGATGTCGCAATCGTTTGTTTTTTGACGTCACGTAAATAAAGAAAGATTTCCACTCTTAAATAGCCACAAACACATCACTGATTCCCATATATATACATACTACAAAATTTTCACCTTATTAGCGCCCTCGTGGGTAAACAGTGATGTTTACAAGAAAATGTTTCAAACAGAAGTTGTTTATTTTTTTATAAGGAACATTTTTTACATTTAAACATTTGTTCTATCTTTAACGGTTTACAAGATGGGTCCTACGGACCCAAGACCCATTGACCTATGTTGCTCATTTACGAACTCGACCTCACTTTTTACTTCTTAAGCACATATAAAAATTTCAACTTGATATCTAACTAACTTCAACTTGACTAATTAGGTGATTCTATGAACACCTAAACCAAATTTTTTTTCGTAGCATCAATATTTTTAAGCGTTATAAACTTGGGACTAAACTTAATATACTATGTATATTTCATATACATGGTATAAAAACTTGGGACTAAACTTAATATACTATATATATTTCTTATACATGGTATAAAAATATCATTACAATGGGATCAGGAGCTGGGGAGTGAATTTTCCTTTAAAAGAAACATCCGAAGAATCTTCAGAAAGTCAATTTAAATGAATCTATTGTTTTCTCAAATACGCTTAAGAACTTGTTTGAAAATAGTTGTTTTATATGTTTCGTGTTGTGCTGATTATAAACAGCTTATTTTAAACACGTCTATAGGAAATTATCCATCATAAGAACTAGCATTTATAGAGAAAAATTTACTAAAACTGTCTTTTACTTAAAAACTAAATATGGATGCTAAGCTAAAAAAGTATTTTGTTTATTATATTAGATAAGAAATTTATTTACAATAATTTATACATTCAAGGAACTTATTTTTTCAGATATACCCATACAGTATCCACGCCGGTGCCAAGTGTGGTAATAGGTTCCCAATTGGGTAATGGAAACCGACAAGCAACAATTTTACTTCCAAGTTTTACTTCTTTTTCGATTTTATTTTCTAGATCTTTCATCATTTCTTCGACGCCAAATATAACAATATTATTATACGGTGCTAAGCTAAATTTCCATAAATCAGTACAAAAGAATTGTGGTTTATGGGTAAAATTTTGTCTATAAATCGACAATTTGGAAAATAAAACAAGCCAAAAATTTAATTCCACACCGTGAGCTTCAAAGTTGTTTTTCGCTGCTTCAAGTACAATTCGTCCATCACCAGATCCGAGGTCAATTAGTTTTCCTTTAGATCCTCGTAAAGCCTCCATAACATTTTTGATTTGTAAATCGGTTGCAGGTACATAAGGTAGACATATTTTTCTTAACGCTGGGCTGACGAATGAACTACATATTGCAGTTAGTGCAACAGCTACCCCTCCTATAAAGCACAATTTTTTGTATTTAAAAAATCAGATAAAACGACAAAACTTATTAACCTGTAATTCCAATAAGAACTTTTCCGGTAGTTGAAAGTTTAGAACTATTTTTTTCTTTGGGTGATGATTCAATGGATGAAAAAACAAAAGTCATAGTGCTGTATGCTTTTGTTTGATTATTACCTTTTGTTTATTTATATTTTCTGATAAATTACAAACTTAAACATTGGAAAAAAACTTTATGTAAATTTTTAGGTTATGAAACAGTGTTATGAAGTGTGTTATGCGATCATATGTTCATGAAGATTGAAGAGTAGATAACTATTCTTCATGATAAAATTAGCCATCACTTTGATGTATCTATTATTGTCAGAATATTACTATCATATTATCTGATGTATTATTATCATTATCATTTTAAACTACTACCAAATAAATCTCCGAAAAATGGAATTTTTATTGTACTGTCTTTGATATTGAATTGCGACATCAGCATGGTTATCTGACCTCGAAACCTCGGAACATCGAGTAAAGAATTTTATGAGTTTAATCAATTTATAAGTTTTAGAGGGTATATACATTTTACATTTTTTTTCGAAATATCGAGGTGCGGTTTACACCACCATCTACTCAACTGGCATGCATGCAAATGTCGCCTCTTGATTCCTCAGTCTCATTTCACTATTTATATCGATTACAACATGCGGTTTTCAAAATTTGAAATAAAGGATTCAATATGATCGACTTCTTGGGATAAATTAAATGGAAGTGAAAAATGATAAATCTGAATGAAATGTGTAAATGAGGTGCCCAATACAGCCGATTTCAAAAGTGAATGTACTAACATCAAAACTTTGTTTTCCAATTGTGGATAATGACACATTCAAGCCGTTCACTATTTTATACGACTCAATTTTTTTCGATAAACTAAATATTTCTTCTGTAACAGCATCTGGAGCTGGGCCACCATTTGAACAGTTAAATTTAATGCCGAAATCTTCCGTTGGGCCACCAGGATTATGTGAAGCAGTTAAAAGTATTCCACCTATAAAATATATTATCTATAAACATCGATTGATAACATAACAAGTGTTTGTAAAAATTAATAAGTAAGTGGTCTAAAATCAGGAGATACAATAAGGGATCAGTTTTTTTTTATGATTGTATATACAAAGATTGATAAAAAAGTCAACCTACCGAGTTGATTGGATTACTATCAGATTACGATTTTAGATCATTAAAAAAATTGTCTGTAGTTTAATTATCTACTCCCTCGGTTATTTTTATCCGATGTATATATGTAATATGCAAGGTATACTAAGTTTAGTCCCAAGTTTGTAACGCTTAAAAATATTGATGCTATGAACAAAATTTTGGTATAGGTGTCCATAGAATCACCTAATTAGTCCATTTTCGGTTGTCTGTCCGTCTGTCTGCCAACACGATAACTCAAAAACGAAAAAAGATATCAAACTGAAATTTTTACAGCGTATTCAGTAAAAAGTGAGATCGAGTTCGTAAATGAGAAAGATAGGTCAATTGGGTCTTGACCTATGGGTCCGAAGGATCCATCTTGTAAACCGTTAGAGCGTTAGAGATAGAACAAAAGTTTAAATGTAAAAAATCTTCCTTATCAAAAAATAAACAACTTTTGTTTGAAACATTTTTTCGTAAACATCACTGTTTATCCGCAAGGGCGCAAATCAGGCGTAAATTGTATAGTATTTATTATATGGGGATATCAGTTATATATGTGTGACATGTATGTATGTGTAATGTGATACAGTAATCAACACTGTCTTTGCATGGTATTTCAACAATTTACTCAGTGAATTGTTTGTTTTCACTTGTTAATATTTCTTTGGATATAAATTCTAAAGTTTTAAATTTTCGGCCCCCAATATTTTATTTTATTCCCCAATATTTTCCGTCAGAGTAATAATCTCGAAAATCACGGCATCGCTTTGCCATATCGAAAAGCAAGCATATTAAGTATTTTTTAAATAAAATGAAGCAAACCTAATAATTTATATTTTCGAATAATGTGTGAACACGCTGGTGTTGAAAATATACCATTTTGTCCTACAATTAATTTGGACACCTAAAAATAAAGTTTTTGTTAATTTCTGGCATTCAAAAACAAAATATTTAATTTTTACCTTGTTAGCAGCTGCAATTTTAGCTATGATAGCTACGGCTTCTTCTAAAAAATATCTTCCATCACCACCAACAACTAAAGTCGAACCAACAATCGCTTCTCCATTTGCATCTAATATAGATTGTATAAAATTTTCAGTATAATTTTCTTTTTGAAACACACTAACTTTCTTCCGTAAGCCACTAGTTCCTGGTTTTTGATCTGGATATGGTATTGTTTTAACTATTTCTACGGTTAAGCTCATATTTGAAGCTCTGTATTTAAAAATTGTGTTCTCAATAAAAACTTTTCTAAATAAATAAAAAATGATGTTAAAATTATAAATAGAAAATGAAGTATTTTTTTTATCGTCAGTTAACAATATTTAATAATGATAAGAAATACTACTGACCTTATATAAAAATAGATAAAAATACACTTAAAATTTCGGTAAATATGAAAAAGTTATAGAATTACTACGTTTGTCCTTGTCAATGTCAGGCCAAGATCTTTTGATCTATACCACTCTTATCAAGATTATCGATAAAGTCAGACTAATTCGACTTTTTGATTCACGAAATTATAGTAATAATTGTTTTAATAAATTTTTTTAAAGTTAAATAATAGGTGGGCATATTTATACTAGATTCATACATATTTCAGTTGGTCAATATTAATCTATTTTAAGCGTAAACATTTGAGTTATTCATTTTGATAAATAAATTATGAGAAACATTTAGTCTAACTTAAGATAGCTTGTGGCAATGAATTTTGAAAATTCTTAGGAATAACAATCAGTAAATAATAAGAAAAAAAAATATTTTGAAAATTTTCACAAAAAATTCATAATCATAACATATGATTTATACGACATCTTTAGAAATTATAATTAAACATTTTTTAATGTAAATATGATTTTTGTTTGACAGGTACATACATGGGTACACACAGTAACTTTAGGTTATGTTTATATCGATTGTGCTGCTATGTAGTGATGTTTACTAGAAGTATTTTAAACAAACAGCAGTTGGCTCATAGGTGCTCCGTTTCAAATCTTTGTAGAGGGCAGCAATAACCAATAATGAAATTATTTATATTTAAAACAAGTGAAAACAAAAAATTGACTGAGTTAATTGTTGAAATACCATGTATAGACAGTTTTGATGTCGCAATCGTTTGTTTTTTGACGTCACGTAAATAAAGAAAGATTTCCACTCTTAAATAGCCACAAACACATCACTGATTCCCATATATATACATACTACAAAATTTTCACCTTATTAGCGCCCTCGTGGGTAAACAGTGATGTTTACAAGAAAATGTTTCAAACAGAAGTTGTTTATTTTTTTATAAGGAACATTTTTTACATTTAAACATTTGTTCTATCTTTAACGGTTTACAAGATGGGTCCTACGGACCCAAGACCCATTGACCTATGTTGCTCATTTACGAACTCGACCTCACTTTTTACTTCTTAAGCACATATAAAAATTTCAACTTGATATCTAACTAACTTCAACTTGACTAATTAGGTGATTCTATGAACACCTAAACCAAATTTTTTTTCGTAGCATCAATATTTTTAAGCGTTATAAACTTGGGACTAAACTTAATATACTATGTATATTTCATATACATGGTATAAAAACTTGGGACTAAACTTAATATACTATATATATTTCTTATACATGGTATAAAAATATCATTACAATGGGATCAGGAGCTGGGGAGTGAATTTTCCTTTAAAAGAAACATCCGAAGAATCTTCAGAAAGTCAATTTAAATGAATCTATTGTTTTCTCAAATACGCTTAAGAACTTGTTTGAAAATAGTTGTTTTATATGTTTCGTGTTGTGCTGATTATAAACAGCTTATTTTAAACACGTCTATAGGAAATTATCCATCATAAGAACTAGCATTTATAGAGAAAAATTTACTAAAACTGTCTTTTACTTAAAAACTAAATATGGATGCTAAGCTAAAAAAGTATTTTGTTTATTATATTAGATAAGAAATTTATTTACAATAATTTATACATTCAAGGAACTTATTTTTTCAGATATACCCATACAGTATCCACGCCGGTGCCAAGTGTGGTAATAGGTTCCCAATTGGGTAATGGAAACCGACAAGCAACAATTTTACTTCCAAGTTTTACTTCTTTTTCGATTTTATTTTCTAGATCTTTCATCATTTCTTCGACGCCAAATATAACAATATTATTATACGGTGCTAAGCTAAATTTCCATAAATCAGTACAAAAGAATTGTGGTTTATGGGTAAAATTTTGTCTATAAATCGACAATTTGGAAAATAAAACAAGCCAAAAATTTAATTCCACACCGTGAGCTTCAAAGTTGTTTTTCGCTGCTTCAAGTACAATTCGTCCATCACCAGATCCGAGGTCAATTAGTTTTCCTTTAGATCCTCGTAAAGCCTCCATAACATTTTTGATTTGTAAATCGGTTGCAGGTACATAAGGTAGACATATTTTTCTTAACGCTGGGCTGACGAATGAACTACATATTGCAGTTAGTGCAACAGCTACCCCTCCTATAAAGCACAATTTTTTGTATTTAAAAAATCAGATAAAACGACAAAACTTATTAACCTGTAATTCCAATAAGAACTTTTCCGGTAGTTGAAAGTTTAGAACTATTTTTTTCTTTGGGTGATGATTCAATGGATGAAAAAACAAAAGTCATAGTGCTGTATGCTTTTGTTTGATTATTACCTTTTGTTTATTTATATTTTCTGATAAATTACAAACTTAAACATTGGAAAAAAACTTTATGTAAATTTTTAGGTTATGAAACAGTGTTATGAAGTGTGTTATGCGATCATATGTTCATGAAGATTGAAGAGTAGATAACTATTCTTCATGATAAAATTAGCCATCACTTTGATGTATCTATTATTGTCAGAATATTACTATCATATTATCTGATGTATTATTATCATTATCATTTTAAACTACTACCAAATAAATCTCCGAAAAATGGAATTTTTATTGTACTGTCTTTGATATTGAATTGCGACATCAGCATGGTTATCTGACCTCGAAACCTCGGAACATCGAGTAAAGAATTTTATGAGTTTAATCAATTTATAAGTTTTAGAGGGTATATACATTTTACATTTTTTTTCGAAATATCGAGGTGCGGTTTACACCACCATCTACTCAACTGGCATGCATGCAAATGTCGCCTCTTGATTCCTCAGTCTCATTTCACTATTTATATCGATTACAACATGCGGTTTTCAAAATTTGAAATAAAGGATTCAATATGATCGACTTCTTGGGATAAATTAAATGGAAGTGAAAAATGATAAATCTGAATGAAATGTGTAAATGAGGTGCCCAATACAGCCGATTTCAAAAGTGAAGAGAAAAGTTATTATATTTTTGAATCCACCGCCTTCAGTTTTTACTTCAAAATCGTAACCATAGATAAAATACTATTACAATATCTTTGATCGTAATCATAAAAATTTCCGGGTAATTTAATTTTTTTTTTTTTTTTCATAAGTTAGTCACTTTAGATTAGTGGACCTCACCTCAAAAAACTGCGAACAGAAATTTTATTATTGTGTGCGGTTTATACCAGCTTTAAATGAACGATAAATCGGACAGATTATTTTAGGGGAAAAATCAATGTAAATTCTGTTAAAAAGTATTCTACATAATTCGATCTATAATAACAAATGTTTACAATGTCTTTTCTTGGGAAGAAAACAAGTCGATGAAGCCAAATCGAGTTCTATGGCGTCCCTTTATTGAGGCCCTATGCCCCCCCCCCCCTCAGAATTAAAGGACATAAGTCCAGTAAGTCAACACAACGATTTTATCAAAAGGCATTATGGAATTTCATTGGATTCACGAAAGTGTAGGTAATTATAAATACGTTTTACAAAAAAATTAGGACTCAAAATCCATTTTTTATTAGATATAATCTAAAATCCATATAATTTTTAACTTGATTGAACAGGACTATCTGAAAATTGTATTAATATTACAATGTACGTAGTTGTAGCTGCAACAATCTAAAAAATTGTTTAAAAAAGTTGTAAAAATTTCTAATAGATCTTAAATAAAATTTGAAATACTCACGGAAAATAATAACGAACAATCCAAAGAAAAGAATCCATAAGCCGTAAAGCTCACTTTCTGATGAAGCATTTGCAATGAAAATAACTCAATCTGAAATGTTACAAAATAATTTATTCGAAAAAAAAAGTAGCTAATTTCTAAGGCCATTAATCTTCGCTAATCTCAAATAAGGCATATATATTATTAAGCCACATAATTTCGAAATTTTGATTCCCGATCATTTTATTCTGGCTAAAGTAATATCCAACCATTTAAATGAATACTAATTATATAAATTTTAGTTCGCTTAATATTTCGCTTGGATTTAGATCGATTAAAATTAAGTAATGTTAACTTACAGCATCATTCATTTGATAATTATCATTCGATCGCTTGGCTTTGTGTAATATTTGTCCAGTTTTCTCCGAAGCAATTTGGCAAAGTGTACACGAAATCGTAATATATATTAAACTTAAAATATTTAAGAAATTCCATATTAAAGGCGAGTAATCTCTGTTGGTATACGCGCTGTACAATTGATGAATATTATAATTAAATAATTTTGCAATAATTAAGAAAATTTGCCATGTAAAAACAGTATTGATCATACGTGAAACGTCGCACAGCTTATAATGTAATTTTCGTATTGAGCGTAACATAATCATTCGCGAAAATTCATGTTTTTTCATGGTACCAGTAAATTGTTCACTTGAATCCAATAACGAATGGTTGGTATTATGGACAGGTAGGACCTGAATTTGTTTATTATCTTCTTTGTATTCAGTCCATTTATAAAGAACATTGTTTAATGCTACAAATTGTTGACGAATTTCTAGCACATGTCCTGAAAATTGTGCTATTACGATTAACATTAGTTGATATGGTAAATGTGAACCTAAAAAATTATTTTAGTATTTTATAGTCTGACGCAAGTGATTTGATCCGACCACAAATTATAATATATATTGAGTCTCAGAAATCCGAACACTCAGTAGTCCGATACGTCTAGTAATCCGAACAATTTTCGTCCGCCATAAGGCTGCCGGAGATGGAAAGCGGTAACTTCATTTTGCACAGTGAACAGAAAGTTGACACTTTCTACACGGAAGTAAATATTTTCTACCTCTAATTAAGCAAATGTGTTTGAAATAAAACTTAAAAACTACTTGACGGATTTTAACAAAATTGCCTAAAGTTTTATCCTATTAATAAGAATTGATATTTATGTTTGAACGTAAATAGTTCAAGGAGCTACATTTTACAATTTTCGCCAAAATTGATTTCTTTTCAAGTTTAAAGTACAAATTAAACTGACAAGAGTGGTGTTATTCATGCAAGTAAAGAATTTATAAGTAATCTAATCTCCTACTAATATCACATTTCGCGTTATGATTAAAACTGCCAATCCCGAGTATTTATTCATTTTTATTGGATTGCCTTACCAGCAATATGTATCAGCATTGCCACAACTGTATCCGTCTTTTTAAATTCTCGTATCATGAAGAATGTAAAATCATAAATGAAACTAATAACCATTCCAAATACTTGAAACCATACTGCATAATTAACAATACGATCATCAATACCGTGTCCTAGCTGCATTAAAGTAGCTTGTACTTCATGCATTTTATTTAAAGCATCAATTAACTGTGTACGTTGAAAGATCATTATAATAATACTAATTATTGGCATAAAACAACTTGAGAACATTGTGAATATTTCAATTGATTTATACAGTGTTACTTTATGCATATCTTGAATTTGTATTAACATATCATGAACATAACATAAAACCATCGCAACGCTGAGTATGAGAGAACGTATATAAAAGAATATTGTTAATTTAATTTTAAAATATGATTGTTGATTGTGCATTTTTTTATTGTTGATACCATAAAGACATAATCCAAATATACGGCCTAAATAATATACTATCGCTGATGATTTCATGATGTTTCCTGAAATAAATGGTTGAATAGTTATGCAGAGTTCCTGCTTAAAAGAAGTAGTAATAAAAAGGTTTCGAATGCTTTGCCAGTCCTCTTCAGTATAATTATACCCTTCAAGGAGTTCGGCTGTTGTGTAGCAAACTAGGCAATTTGTATGACGTAAATGTAATAAAATTATCTAAAAATATCGTAAACTAGGTAATTTGTATGGCGTAAAAGTATGGAGTGTAGAGTACTCTACACTCCATACGTAAAAGTAATGTCTAAAAATATCATAAAAGCGTCAAAGACCAAAGTTTTTGTATGTTTTCTTTTTGAAAAGCGCCGTAAGGTAATATTTTTTTTGCATAAACAGAATCTGTGATAAATTTTCTTCATGATAACTTTTTTGTAGCTCAATCATCGATTAATTTTTGTACAATTAACATTATTGTAAGTTCTCCCATAAGGTACTGTGTTGAAAATCACAATTTTAAAATGAAATAATTCAAATTTTTCTGGGCCAGAGGCCTCAAAACTGTGTTTATTGAAATCAAGGGATTTTGTATCATTAACCACAAAAAAAAAATTAATATTCACCGTACTTGCTCAAACAACTAAGCTAGTTTGGAAAAAAAAAAAAATCTTAAAAAATTAAAATAAAATACCAAAATAAGATAAAAATTTATGTACACCGCCCTATAAAAAAATAATTGGTTAATTTTACCTGAAACAAACAATAATATAGGTATTAAAGCTAAATGCTAAGGTAGGATTTTCGTTTAGTCTTACAACTGAAGAAGATTTTCGAAGCAATCAAAATCGATCTAGCTATTATTAATGTAATTGTTTACAAATTTAGCTAAATATTTTTATTTGGGGTTCTAAAGGGGTCATATTTTAATAAAATGCAAAATACAGCCCACAGATATGCTCATCTTAATATGAAAAATAACAAAATTAGTTTTTTCATAATTTTTCATGAGTAATATCATAAACATAATATGATTTCTTTGTTAAACGCTATATGCTTATATAATTAACATAATTTTAAATCACTTACCTGTTAGTATACTTGATTAATATGTGTTTGGACGTTAATTGTACGAAATGGATATTGATAATATATTAGAAAGATTGAAAATTTTATAAATTAATTGATATAGAAAGTATTTAGGCAATTTAAAATTGTTAACGCTTATTTACTTCACACAACGATCTTTCTCAAGTGCTTAGAAGAAAACATTAAGCGATAAACGATGGTGCTTTATTTATTTATTTATTTTTTGAAATAATTATTCCTATTTTCTTGCAAACTTAAATAAAGGAAACTTGAACAATAAAATAATTTTGTACCACTATAAGACAAGGTTTAGGAAAAAGCTTTTACATTAAAGACATAATCATAATAACAATTTAATTTTATTGTTATTAGTACTAAATATTGATTAAATTGTCAATGTGTCATATATTAATAGCAGAAGGTGTTTTAATTTATTTAATTGTATTTTTTTTAATGGACTTTAATAGTATAGTCATAATCATTTATTTTAATAATTTTTAGCGCTATATTTTAAAATATAAAAATAATATTTTAAACAATTTATTATAAATACATGAGCGTAATAGATTGTAACGGAAAATTTAGACTATCGATTGTAAAGTTTGCCGTCATACAGGGACAAATAAATATGGTACGAGCATCAATACAGACCAAGCTTTTCGACAGAAAAAAATGTAGTGCCCATAGATGAAATAATAATCGTTCTAATATTGCTTCATGATTAGCCTAGTCCTGTTTTGAATGATAAATTTGTATATGAGACAGATATTGGCCCAAGCCTGTTTAAGTGGCCTTCGATTAAACCTGAGAGCAAGCAAACAAATTTTATCTTCAACCGCCGCGCCGACAACTTTTTTAAGGAATCTTTATCTTTTACCTGGATCGATCCCGTGATGTCTTATAATTTTATGTATATTTAAGCTAGCTTGCCACTATAGAAATTTAACGCCTGTTCTCTCAGAGAAATTCATTCTACTACCGTAACAGAAGAAACTTAAATATGAATTAATTACAAATTTAATTAATTAGCCTATTTCATATTGCGTCCTACGCCATACACGACTTTTTCCAAGGATAACTTTTTCCCAAAACAAATAATACAAAAGTTTTCCATATGTTGCCAACTTAATTGGACATACTGTACACCCACGGCTGAATGATTTTTTATTTGCTAAAGTCTCTATTTTCATCAGTGGTTGGTTGATGAATATTACAATTTTTATTAATAAAAGAAAAATAATAAAACTAAATAGAAAAACACAAGCATAATTGAAAATAAAAAGGTTAAGGAAAGCGAAGTAAAATTAAAACACGGTCAAGCAAATATCCGATGCGTTTTTTTTAGATTTGTTTCAGGGTAAGTAATATTCTAAAGAGAATATAATGAAAATATTTATTTGTATACATACATAGGTATACAGTGTGGGCCATTTTAATCTATACACCTAAATATGTCGTTTTGTAGTTAACCAATAAAAAACAACTTAAATAAAATTTGTAGAGTTTGATGGGGCACATCATGTTCTGACATCAGATTTGACGTAGTTCTTCGGGTTTCTTTAACAGCCAATTTAGATCCTAAACGGTAAGAGATAGAATAATCTTTTTGAAATTAGAAAGTTGATTCTCATAAAAAAAAACTAACATTATTCATCTAAACCATTTTTTCGAAAATCGTCAGCTTTCGTAGGAAATACGACTTAAAAAATATGCCATTAAGGCATTTAATCGAAAGAAAACACACTGACTACGTGCTTTAGCCAATAGTTGTCAAGAGTCTAACGTTTTTTGAAACAATGTTTTAAACAAAAATTGTTAGTTTTTTTATGAGAATCAACTTTCTAATTTAAAGTGTTATTCTATCTCTTACCGTACAGGACCTAAATTGGCTATTAAAGAGGCCCGAAGAACTAGGTCGAATCTGATATCAGAACATGATGCCCCCCATCAAACTCGACCACTTTTGTTTAAGTTATTTTTTGATTAGTTTACTTCAAAACAAGATATTTAGGTGTATAGATTAAAATGGCCCACACTGTATATTACATAGAGGAAATAAATATATCATTTATAGCTTTTCTCACTGTAAAAAGAAATGAGAAAGTTTGCTTCAGTGAACACTCACTTTACTACATTCAACGCACCATTATAAATATATTGTTATGTAGATATAAATTTATTCAACTCCCTGCCTCCATCCACCCCATTCCATTTGTACTTTTATTTAAAAAAATATTTTCATCAACTGTTGCTGAAATGAAATATTGAAGGATTTTTCAATTATTTACATACATATTTTTTCTGTTGAATGACCAAGAAACACTTTTTAAGTAATTATTTTTCAAATTTACTCTCTAATATTGTTCTTAGGGGCAATATAATTAATATTAAGTAAATTTTCAGCAAAACAAATATTTTAGATCATTTGAGATCTGATTTCCTCAGTTAATGGCTTCTACAACTGACAAAATGTTTACCCACTTCCATATTTTCGCGAAATATCACGAAATCGGGCGAGGAACGAGAATGCCGAGGAGATACTTGTGGTATTCCGCCTATCCTCACCTCGCCTTGTCCAAATTCGCTAAAAAAGAGGCTTTTTGTGCTTGATAAAGTAAAAACACGAGGCGCTCGTTATGAGTACAGACGAGTATCATACTCGGAAGTATCATCTCCATATTCTCGTGACCACTTTTATTGAGCGTAATTAGTACGTAATAATAAAAAATTTCAATCTAATTGATCATTTAAACAACGAATGCCCTATACCAGGTGTCTTAATTATAAGTTGCCCAAAACGAAAAAAATTTTCCAATTTTTAAATTTTAGAAATAACTTGTATTGGAAAATTTTGTTAGCTGTATCATTTATGTTATAATCCCATCTCTTTTGGCATCAACTTCAACAATTTTTCGAATAAAAAGCGTTAATATAAATATATGAGATATATATTTCTAATTTTATACAAATTAATAATTAATAATTTACTTATCAGCAATAAAAAAAAAAAATATAGGTACACATAGCCTACTGACATTGGCTTCGATAACTATCTACGGCTGGTGGCGATCGTAAATTTTGTAATTGTAAAGATTTTTCATCAATCTGAAAACATAATATTTTGATGCAATGAAAAATAAAATAAAATTTATCTTTGACTCGACTACAAGATAGAGATGTAATATTCAGCTCCATCTTTGCTCAATTAATTATTTGTGTAGTCGAGTATTATATTTTTTAAATAAATTTGTTTACTTTTTGTGAAAGTATTTCAATATCTTTGATGATTTTTGTTTTTGCTTGGTCGTTTAAATGATTAATTTCTTGTAATTTCTGTTCTTGTTGGAAGCATTTATCGTACATATATTTAATTTCTTTTGTTAGATAGTTACCGTGATCCGCTAATTTCTACAAAAAAAAAGTATAATGGTAAATTTATCGACAAACGGGCGTTTGAAGATGAACTAACTAACTGTTTCGTTATAAATTAACTACAATGAAAACAGTTACAAACCTTATTTTGATTATGCAATATTTCGATATCCGCTTCGATGTATTTATTTAACTCGCATAAACGTACATTTTCATCTGATCTTGAACTTTCTCTCATCGCACTTTGTTTGGCAGCATTTAATTCTTGTAAAATGTTAAACCAATAATCATATTTTTTGTTAACATCCTATAAAAGTATAATTATCAGAAACTTTTCTAAAAACCTACGTACGTTTTTCCAAAACAGAAAACCTCATTATTTTGTTTTTGATTTTCATTTTCATTAGTCATTTCACTACGTAGTTGTTCTAATATTTTTTCCAGTTTATTTTGAATACATATTGTAATCGATTCTTTTTCCTTAGAAAGCAATTCTAGAAACCTACACAAAAACAGTCTACATAAATAAAATTATTTCGAATTAAATTTTATTACCATACTTTTCTATTAAGGATATTGGATATGCTTCAGTTAATAATCGCATGTGATTATCAGCTAATGGAGCATTTATTAGCTGTTCCCAAACACTGTCTGGTAATCTATTTATGCTGTCGGTTGTTTCAGATGGCGAAATGTTGACAGAATCTTTATTGGTTTTCATATTATTTTTCATACACAATTAATAAAACTATTAAATGATAGTTTGCTGCAATGAAAAAAAGTTCGTAGTTCGTTCAAAGTTTCGTATTTAAAAAAAAGGCAATTTGTTTGGCACCATAAATTTTGAAATTGTCATATGATTTGGCTGTTGTGAAATATTTAAATTATTGTGAATTTGCAAATTGTATCCATAGTAATTTTACTTACCTCAGCGCTGGATTAACCAGCTAGCGGGGTTGTAGCCCCAGCCCCGGGGGCTCAACATGCTTTTGAAAATTTAATATTATGAACACAGCATAGCACGAGTTTATTGTTGTTCATATTGGAGATCATATCGCAAAATTTACTTTTGCATTCATACGATTTTCCAGTAGTGTGATAATAGTTCTATTCTCATTGACTACATAAGAACATTAACCTGATTTTTATGCGTTTTTTGCGTTTTTCTCGAGAAGAAAAATCGAGAAATTTTTTAAATTTCAATTTCGATAAAACTCAGTATATAAGGTAATTTTGAGCCACCAAGTGCAATAATCGGGTGCATTTGATGACTGGTCGAATAGTTTTTGAGATAAGGACTAAAGTCGATAGAAATATTGTGATATATCTCAGAAACTCTGCATCCAAGCATTAAATTTACCTGATTTTTATACTTTTTGGATCAAAATTACCCCATACAACAAATTTCATCAAATTCCAAAACAAGTTGTTTTTTTCGTTTTTCTCGATTTTTTCCAGGGGGTACACCCCTTAAAAAAATTGCAAAAAATCGAAAAATTTTTTTATCTCCAATTTCGATAAAATTCAGTATATAAGGTAATTTTGACCCAAAAAGTGCAAAAGTCGGGTGCATTTGATGACTGGTCGAATAGTTTTTGAGATACGGACCAAATATTGCGATATCTCAGAAACCCTGCATCCAAGCATTAAATTAACCTTATTTTTATACTTTTTGGATCAAAATGACCCCATCCACCAAGTTTCATCACATTTCAAAACAAAATTTGTTTTCGTTTTTCTCGATTTTTTCAAAGGGGTGCGTGCGTACCCCTTAAAAAAATTCCGAAAAATCGAAAAAAAAATTTTCTCACCAATTTCGATTAAACTCAGTTTATAATTTAATTTTGACCCTAAAAGTACAAAAATCTGGTGCATTTGTTGACTGGTCGAATAGTTTTTGAAATTCGGACTAAAATCGATACAAATATTGCGATATCTCAGAAACTGTACCCATCCGCTTCGCTGAGCAATTGCAATTTTAAATAAAAAGTTTAATTCATTTTAAACTTCACTTCATTTGCCAACACTTATTTCCGCTTTCGTGCACAATTTTTAATTTTTAAAATCGGTTATTCGAAAGTTTTAAGTTTCCACTTGTGTCGACAATCGCTGTGAATATAATTTTTTTACACATAATACTTTTTGAAATAATGACTCATAACACATAAAATAAAGATAATGTCCTTCCAGTGAATTTCATATCGTTTTATTAAGTGGCAATATTTACATATTTCGATTCTATAAATCAACAAAAATTGGTAAAATAATAATTTACACGCAGGACACTCTTTACAAACAAATTAGTAATACCTAAATTAACAAACACATGCATTCTATAATATCTCATCTCAATTTTACCGTTTCGTGCAACTATTATTATAACAATCTCATCCCTTACTTTTTACATGATGTTTAAATAGAATGTAATATATGGGGATTGGGGAGATAATTTTTCTCTGAATGATAATATCATGTCCAAGTTTTTATATGATTATTATTATGAAAGAATTCTTTTTCATATTTACAGACAACACATATCATTCAGTTGTTAAATAATAATAAAGCTTTGTTAAATGTTTTTAAGTAAATGATAGTTTATCACGAAATAGATACCGAATAAGCCTGATGCAAAAATGATCTCAATAGAATTAGTTGAATTTTTGATATGTTTACTCCTTAAAGTCTAAATTTTGGCCTTCGGAATAGTCTTTGTTCTCAAAGCTTCGTTTTAGCCTTCTCAGAACTCGCAGGTCAAGTGTGTAAATAAATTGTGCATAAATTTATCCACAAGTTTTGCAGTTTTTCGTTAAAGGTTTTTTCAATTTAACTAAAACTTTATTCTTTCGTTTTTTTTTACTTACTATTCTTTTTTAGTTTAATTTCAAATATTCGTTCAATCATTGCGTGTTGAATTTCGAAAATTTAGTAGGTAATCTAGTCGTTAACATGTTGTGTTTCAGGTGTAAATAAATGCATATGTCTTTATGAAAACCCCTGCATTTTCATTCAAATGTTGTAATTTTTTTTCGATGATACTAATCCGATTTGCTTTTCTTTTCGTAGGATGACGAATCATCTTAAAAGAATGTACACCCTAATTATTCTTCACTCATTCTGCATTTCTCTCATATTTCAGGATAAAATTTAATAAAAATTATAATCACAAATAGAAAAAACTTATTTATTCTGAATTTTTCATACACAGTGAACTGGTAACAAATGTAAATTATTTAATTTATTAAAAACCGCAAGTGAAGACGACATTCTAAAATTTTGCCAGTTTTATAACTATAATAGAAAACCATATCGACCAGAATAAGTCGAAAAATTGTTTTTTGACTAGAATACAAATTTAATTTCAATTTTTTTAAATAAATAAATAAAATAAATATCAACTACGAGTAAAGTTTCGAAAAAATTATTGAAGGTATAATTATTTACAGTTAAAAAGTTCACGATAATAGAATAAGAATAATACTTTCAATAAAAATTCTTTGTACAGTCATAAATTTTATCAACATTTAATTTAATTTAGTACTGTTTTCATATTCGTCCTCACTACTTTTGGGTGATTCACTTTGTTGTCGATGATTTGATGAAGGTGATTTTTTAGCAGTTTTTATTGAAGTAAAACTAGTTCCGGTTACTGAAGTAGGTGGTTGTTGTAACGTTATTGTTGCCGTTGTTGGAAAGGATAGAGCTGCGGCCGCAGCCGCTGCTGCCGGTATAAAACCATGTAAGCAAGGTGTGTTCGGATCTTTGTTATTATTATACAAACATATTGTACAAAATCGGGACGAGGATTGTGCTGGATGCATTGACGCCGAGGCTGGGTTCTGTAATGTTCCATATGGATGTATAATTGGTGGATACCCATTTGGTGGTAATAATCCACTAGCGGCTGCCAAATGCCTGTTGAGAAAGAAAACGAATGATTTTTGAAAATTATAAGAAATTAAGTCAAAGTATTTTTTTATAATTTAAAACTATATGATTCATCTATATGACGTCATATTCTATGTTTGCCATAAGAACTCCATCAAACAAATGTTTGATGGCTATTATCTTATATATTTGATAATTTGCAATTCAAAAAATAATTTTTTTCTGATGTTAATTACATGAATCAGCTCTCATTAAAGTAAAAATATCTTCGATATTCCCTATTTGTGGATTATAATGATCTGAAAAATTTTTATTAGCTTCTTATGTAGTTAAATCGAGGTATTTTCAAGCAATATTTGGTGCAAATCTCTGAAATTGCTTAGAAAAAATAAACTTTTTCTTTGGCGTTGATCGCTTTTTTTATTGACCTGAAAAATCATTGTTAACTCCTTGTGTAGGAATAAATTTAGGAATTTTCAGCTATATTTGATGCAAAGAGGTTTAATGGTGGGAGCGCAGATAATTGTATTAAATATAATCTATTTGTTATAAAAAACTAATTTAAAGACAAAAACATTAATCTATACTCGCATATATTGCTTTTTAAATGCTTACTGCTTTATACAGTAACAATAATTTACTAGATTGAAGTAAACGCGTTTTGATGTCCTTAAAACAAGTAAATATTTCTTGAGTCAACGATCTCAGTACTTAATTCAAGAAAATAAGTATTCGAATCCTTAAAAATTAAAGTATAGCAAGTACCTAAGTATTTTCTTGTAACTCTATAATACCACAAAGATTCAAACAAATTGTTGACGAAATGTATAACGATAGGTATTCGTAATTTAATCGTTACTATATATACTTCATATAAATGAATTTTATTGGAACCATGATAGAATTAACAAAAATGATTAGAATGGACGCTTATTTGGAGTCTATTTACATTGAAAAGTCGGTTTAAACGTAGACGATTGTTAATTTATTCATCAGTAATAGTTTATCCAATTGTAAATTTATTGATGTGGTTTATAAATTTTCATAATAAAATATCATCATAACTTTATCATAACTTGAATCTTGAATTAAAAACAGATTATTAACAATTAAATATGTTATTAAACAAATTATATATTTAATGGTTAAATTAATTTGATCCAATTATATTATATTTTATATTATAAAGCTATCTATATAATACCTATCTATGTTAACATTTAATAAGCCATTGAATAAATAATCTTATAATATATATTACATTTGAGGGGTACAATATATCTATATTACAATATATCGGTAAATATCTAGTGAAACAGATGAAGTACCAAGTGTAACAGAAATGATGATAATTAGTTTATCACAGATATGGACGTTTTTGTGAAGTTCTCACGCAAAAAGACTAGTTACAGGTTAGATTTATTTGAAAAGTCAAAATTTCAAATTTCCAGTTTTAATGGATGTGCCAATCGATTATTTTTCTTTGGCAACTTCAGGTGCATTTCACCACAAATGGTCATTTGAGAAAATCTCTCGTGAAAAAAGTAATTGTAACTTTGTAGGTCTTGCTATTTTACGTCAGGTTTTCATTTAATTTTTCAAATTTTACCCCAGTAATTCCACATTCATACAAAGTATCATTACTAATAAATAAATCAACATCCTTGTAGAACGAAAATTGAGCCAAAAACGGATAATTACGTAAAATTTTTCTGAAAAACCAAAGCGGTTTTCATTATGTTCGTTTAAATTCGTGACAGTCAGAAATACTTAAAAACGAATTGTCAT
This sequence comes from Chrysoperla carnea, assembly GCF_905475395.1. Taxonomy (NCBI): domain Eukaryota; kingdom Metazoa; phylum Arthropoda; class Insecta; order Neuroptera; family Chrysopidae; genus Chrysoperla; species Chrysoperla carnea. Next base: position 111,378,365 of record NC_058337.1, on the reverse strand, counting down.
TCTTTGGTATTCACTTTGAAGCTTCGTTGAAGGAATTGAAGAATATGCCTTACCTATTTTCGTGAAAAAGCTGTTACAAACGGCCATTAGGAAACTTGGATGGTGGTAAATTGTAAAATAGTAAACGATTCTTATGAGTTTTGCTATTTTACGACAGGATTTTTTTTAAGCTCTCGACTATTGATCCCAACTTTTTTTTTTTCAAGGACAAAGAAGTTATTTTTGCTTGTATTTATTTCCAAATGTCGAAAATAGCAATTTGAACTATAAAAAATCCAAAAATTTTTATTTTCGCATAAAAAATTTGGTTTTGAAGGCCGCCTTTACCGGAATTTGGTTATAACTGATTTAATCCCGTTGAAAATTACATAATGTACACGTTCCGTTGAGAGAGCCCATAGAAATTCAAAAAAGATGGCCTTCTTGATGAAATGTTTATCCCATATTATGTAGGAACAAGTGAAAACAAACAATTGACAGAGTTAATTGTTGAAATACCATGTATTGGCAGTGTCGATTACTCTGTCACATTACACATACATACATGTCACATATATAACTAATATTCCCATATAATACATTCTATACAATTTGCGCTCTCGCGGGTAAACAGTGATGTTTACGAAAAAATGTTTCAAACAAAAGTTGTTTATTTTTTTATAAGGAACATTTTTAAAATTTAAAATTTTGTTCTATCTCTAACGGTTTACAAGTTGGGTTCTACAGGCCCAAGATCCAATTGACCTATGTTGCTCATTTACGAACTTGACCTCACTTTTTACGACCTTAGCACGCTATAAAAATTTCAGCTTGATATCTCTTTTCGCTTTTGAGTAATCGTGATGACAGACGGACAGACGGACAGACGACAGACGACAGACAGACAACCGGAAAAGGACTAATTAGATGATTTTATGAACACTTATACCAAAATTTTGTTCCTAGTATCAATATTTCTAAGCGTTACAAACTTGTGACTAAACTTAGTATACCTTGGTATATTTCATATACTTACATGGTATAAAAACGCAGTCACCGTGTGTAAAAGACTTTATAACTTTATAAGTTGATAGTCATAAGGATAATTTTAAAACTTTGGCCAATAAATATTTCAATTACATCCTGTAATTTTACCGTTTTACAACATCATAAGGTCTTTATTAGAATAGTATTTTGTTTGTATCTTGTTTCTTCAATGTTTTTTCTATTTATTATTGACTGATTTCAATCTTTTTCAAAACCACTATATTGATAACACATCATATAACCTCATACATGATAAAGGCCTATATAATAAAGGATCTCTATAACGTAAAGGTATTATATGTATATATAAATAGAGGCGTTGATTGTTATCAAGAGTTTTATTATCCACATTTATGTATAAAGTATACACATTTACTATTTATAATACAATTATTATCATTGCATGAGTAAAAATTGGGAAAAATATGGGGAAAGGGACATAAAGAGAATAAAACTTTGTGTATTGTAAAATGATTTTTTACAGATTTAAGATAATATTTGTTGTTTTTTTTTTATTATATAATAATTTGTATGATGATTTATTTTATATTATTTATTTATAATAATTATGAAAACCGCTTTATTATTGAATTATCGGTAAATTTTTATATCTACATCTACAGCGAGATCTGATGAGACAATGATTAAAGAGGGGGATTTCTCCAGGATTAAGGGTTTTGTTGTTTGTATTCTTTATTTTGAGAAAATAATTAAATATCGATAGCTTTCAACAGAAATTTTGTGATAATCAAACCGCGTTTGTTCTTCAGAAAACCTTAAAAAAAAGTTATAACACAAAAATATTGGATTATACAATTAATGTTCCAGGGTTACGGTAAAAATCCTGAAAAAATCCTAAAAATCGTGAGAGGCAAACGTGGTTCGATTGACACAAAAATTTCTATTATTTCCTACTACTTTGTTATTTGAGGAAAGATTAGCCGAGATAGCCAAAACAATGGAGCAAATTTTCAACTTTCTATCTTTTCTAAAGTTTTGGTGAAAATGTACACCAAAGTTTTGGCCTAATTTGCGCATTTACGGATAAACAATGACGTTTACAAAAGAAGAAACACATTTTACACTAAAACTTTTGTTTTATTACTAACGGTTGACAAGATCCAATTGACGTTGCTTATTTACGAACTTAGCTTTACCTCCTGAGCACGCTATAAAAATTTCAGCTTGATATCTCATTTGGTTTTTGAGTTATCGTGCCCAAAGACAGACGAAAAGACGGATAGACGGACGGACAACCAAAAATGGACTAATTAGGTGATTTTATGAACACCTATACCAAAAATTTGTTCGTAGCATCAATATTTTTAAGCGTTATAAACTTGGGATTAAACTGAACATATCTTGATATATATTACATATATTTACAGGATATAAAAAAAAATTACGGCAAAAAACGTTTTTTACCTTGCTTTGATTGTATGCGATTGTATTTAGCAAAAATAAATAGGTACTTTACAGAAATTGAAGATTTTGGTTTATAAAAAAGTTGGTATCATTTTCCAATTTTTTTTAAATACATATTCATAATGATTAAAATATTAGGAAAAATCAAAAGCGTTTCTTGGTCTGTATTTTTGTAAACCACAATTCTTAATTTTCGATATGAATGAAATCTTACTGATTTTCATGATGATAAGTATTTGTTATTTCTAATTTATAAATAATTTGAAGAGTTTGCAAAATTCATGTATAAGTGTTGGCACAAAAAAACAGATATCTACAGTTTTCTGCGCACTCTTTTGAAATTATTCTTGGAAGTATTTTATTTAATAAGATTTAAAAAAACCATCATATCATAAAAACATGAAAGCGAGTAGTGTCTTCTAGGCAGAACGATTCATGGAACTACAAGTTTTCGATATAAAAGAAACGAACTCATTAACGACTTCTCAAAATAAACAAAATTTGTCTAATTGATGTTTTGAATTTGAATTACTTAAAAATTTCGAATAAGTTAAGGAATTCGAGTAATTATGAATCGAGTTATCGAAAATTAAGTATATATTAGATACATTCCATATAGCAGTTAATTACACAATAATTTTCAGATTAATTGGTTAATAACACATATAATTTATGACATATCGTGATAAATACACATAATAATAAGTAATTAATTATTGAATATTACATACGTGCAATGTACCTACTACCTATTATTTATATGTGCTATGCAATGATTATATTATGATATTTCATATAAAAATTAATATTAAAGAACAACAAAATATAATACAATTATTTATTTGATGCCAACTATATGATAAAAAAATATAACTATAAAAACAATATACAGGATGGGTCATTTTAATCTATAAAGGCTAATATCTCCCTTCGTAGTTAACGAACCAAAAAATAACTTTAACAAAAGTTGCAGAGTTTGATGAGAAGCATCCTGTTCTGAAATCAGATTGGACCTAGTTCTTCGAGTTTTTTTGATAACCGATTTAGATCTTAGGTACAAAACCCTTTGTGTGCAAGTCCAACTGCTACCTATTTTGCAATAGCAGCAATAGTAATACAAACCCTGTCCAAATTTTAGTTATCTAATTACTGCGGTTTTTGAGATACAGCCTGCTGACAGACGGAGTGACAGCAGAGTTTAGTAATAGCGTTTCGTTGGTTACCCTGCGGGTACGAAATCCTAAAGGTAATAGGATTCAAGATCAAAATTTTAAATATGCTAAAAGATTTGAATAATCAAAGTTTTAAATATGCTAAAACCTAGTTTCAGTCTGTTATCGTAGTTCTATTTTAAGGCAAAGTATGTCAAATACAAGTGAAATTTACAAAATTCAAAAAAATCCTCGACAAATTTTTCGGATACGGAACCTTAAACTCGCAGTTGAAACATATCTATGAACACTGTCCATTAAATTACCGTTTTCCTTAAAGCCATTTCCAAATTGAATTGATTTTGAAAATCATCGCCAATTTATTTGTTTTTTCGGAAACGGAACCTTAAACGCGCAACTTGAAACCTAGCTAAGAACACTCTTCATTAAATTACCTTTCAAACGAGACCGAAAAAAACGGTTCACTGGCATGGGCGCTACGATGCCAGAGGCAGACACACACACACACAGTCACACATATAGCGGGCATGCTTATAACACCCCTTTTTTTTAGTTCGGGGATTAAAAAAGATGCTATTCAATTTTCCAATTGAAAAATGTTTCTTCCTTGCACTTCCACCATAATAATATGGATTTTTCATACAATATTTAGCATAATTTATTCACAATTTGTTGTTTACTACAAGAAATTTTTTGTTTTTTAAAAGCCCAACGTTTATAAGCTTGTCTATTAAACTTGATGCCAGCCTGTATTAAATATAATTGTATGAAATCTTGTTTATTTTTTTAATTATTATTTTAATAACATATAGCTCCCAAAAAAAATAATATCGCTTTACTGGTCTGTTTTATCAACATATAAAAATCACACTAATAAGCTGTACACAATATTATACTTAAATGACATTATTTAATAAAGGTATTTGGTAAATTTTATTTATTTTATAACGATTATACACGCAATTTTAATTTTGAAAAAATGTCATTCTTTTATTGTTTTTATTTTAGTTTTTTTTTTTTTTGGTGGAGGGTGTTGTTATTAAATGCTTTTAAAATTGTACAAAGTGTCACAGAAGTAATGTGAACTATATGAATGAAATGAAATTGTAATATTATAATTAGACCAAAAAATTCTAATCTAAATCAAATAATGATGTTACGGATATTTTCAAAAATTGTCTGCAAATCGACAATTTTTTCGCATTAGATTCAAATTTATTTTACTTACAGTTTTTAATTTAAAACTATAAAACATATGTATATACATCAAATATGGGGGAAGCGATGGTAAAATAAGGTCATACTTACCCTAACAAAACATTGTCGATTTATATATGCAAAATTTCAACTCAATCGGAATCCGAAAAGTAGGTTAAATTTAACTTGCAATATTCCAGGACGTACATATACACTCTCTCTTTCTTGGTGCAATTTTACATGTTTGATAAATTTTGTCACATTTGTGAAAAATGCTTTATTTGAAAAATTATTTTGGCTTGTTTTTTTTAAACTTTCATAAAATGAATGCACTTTTTTACCATCGAACTTATATAAACTGTGTGGATTTACCTACTTCAGTAATTTAATGAACTAAGCGTTTAAAAATAATATCTTATTTTATATATAATACTTTGTATGCATTATTTCTGTTACACCCTGTATGTATATACGACAGGAAAAACTAGAAAATGTATTTTATTTTTAATTAGACAATTTATTAAAATAATAAAGATCGACAATAATAATAAAAAATGAATTGACGAAATTATTATTTTATTAAAAAAATAAAAAATAAATACTTCTTCTACTAGGTACTGCATAAAACTAGTTGAAAAGTCAGTGGGATCTTTAATTTGAATCCTAATTTTCGAGATAAACAGTAGATAAAACTTTTCTTTTAAAAAAAAAAAGAAAATTTAAAAGAAACTTTGATGAATCAATACAAATCTAACTTATTTCACAATGGAAAATCTACGAAGTAGAAATTTAGTAAGTATATTTCATTGAAATATACTTACTAAAAGTACAAAATAATTTTAAATGTTTATTTAACCAACGGTCAAGAAAATATTAGGTCCCCTTCTCGTTTTGATACTTCGTGTCAATCAATATTAAAGGATCAAAAAGTTTTAGTGTCTGCCGATAAAGGATTTAGAAAAAAATAGATCCTACAAAATTTCTATTATAGCGTCCCATTTTTGAACGCAAGGATTAAAAACTTCGAAACCCAACCAACTCCTCAAAGGTCGACATACTCAGCCCAATCAACTCGTAATTACAACAATACTCCGGGACTATGAAATTTTCCATCTATTTTTTCCGGTTCTATGTTTTCCGATTACCACTTATAAATATTAATGGCTAATAAGTATTTGAATTATTTTAAATAATAATTTTTATGAATGTTTTTTCTTTTTTTGTCATAAAGATGCAAAAATTGGAAAAATTCAACCTGTTTTTGATGTCAGTAAAATCATACGAAATATTGACTGAATTAGAACTTGAACTTTTTTTTCTCGAAAAATTAACGTTTTAAGAATATAAACAATTTAAAAAAAAACATCAAAACTCTTACCTATATTGTTGATCTAATTGTGCCTTTTCAATACGTTTATCTTTAGCCCGACGATTTTGAAACCATATTTTTATTTGTGTTTCGGTTAATTGTAGTGATTCAGCTAATTCAAATCGTCGTCCACGTGATATGTATTCACTACGATGATATTCCACTTCTAATCGTAATGTTTGTTCACTACTAAACGTTGTACGTTGTCGACGCGGTGCACGACCTTCTTTCCGTCGGCGACGTGCCACTAGAATATGAGAAGAAAACATATTCAATTGATTTATTAGTAATTACAAATATTTGTTTTATTTTCAATATTAACGTAAATTTTTTTTGCATTACAGACTTCGCTTACTTAACGAAATTCGATACATATATTACCCTTGCTATAAAAGGCTAATGTTACTATATTTACCTTCTCTATCAGAAAAAATTTCTTATATAAAATAATAGCCTTAAACTCGGAAAAGCTTTTTTAAAAAACCCTCCATCCCTCCAGAGTGAAATGGAGAAGAAAGTTTATAGTACAGGTGACGGTAAAAGAGAAAAGTGTTCATGGCTATTTTTAATTGTTTTCGTAGTTAAATTATCTTTTTTCTGATACCAATTTCGATTGGTTAACAGACCGGTATAACGTAAGATAACAGGTAATATATGAACAGGTAAGTAAATATAGGAAATTACACCGATATGTTAACCAATCGAAATTGGTATTAGAAGAAAAATAATTTAATTGCGAAAATAATGGTAAAAGCTTGCTTAAAAAAACTGTTATGAAAAAAAATTGATTAAAATTAATTTAATTAAAAATAGCCAGAGATACTTTTCGAATAGCAAGCTATTATAGGCGTGTTTATCAATCATTAAATTTCATAAAAATAAGTGAAAATAAACAATTGACTGAGTTAACTGTTGAAATATCATGTATCACTTTTCCAATGGATATTAATTTACCCTAAATATAAAATAAATATGAATGTCACCCTCTCTTATTACTATAATATTTTCCACATGATATAACAATAGTAAATAATATATGCATGATAAATGACATTTGAAGAACCATATGGATGTATAAAGACAATTGACCGTAGATAAATAAGTATCTAATAATATTTAATCACGGACATATATTATTTTTTTCATTTAATATAAATGAATCACAATTATTTACTTACGGAAATTACCTTTACAAGATTTCCTTGTTAATATTCTATAAAAAAAGGTAATAATTATTTAAAAGAACAGATTGTTAATGTAAACGGCATAAATTTATTTTCACTTGTAAGATTTCAAATATAACACATATCCTAATAAATAATTAATATTATCAACGCAAAAATTGTTAACTTGTTGTTAGTGTATTATTGTATCTAACTTTTTTTTACTTCGAACAGTTTTAATGAATTCGAAATTTTTACAAAAAAGTTTAGTTTACGTTTAGGATATTAAAGGAAGCTTTAGTGTGATTTTTTTGCTCGGGGATATATTTTGGCACGTACAGTCCGGAAATGTAAGAAACTTTATGGCTGTTCTCTGAAATTTAGCTATTAAGAAATATTTTGGACTTCATAACAACAAACATTATTGCATATGCAGCGGTTTTATACCCAGCGGGTAGCGAATTGAGGTGTCAAATAGTTGAAGTTTTCATATTAACATTAGAATCTATAAAAAAACAAGAAAATAAACAACTGACTGAGTTAATTGTTGAAATATCATGTATAGACAGTGCTGATTATATCTTTTTTTTTCGTCATGTAAGTAAAGAAGGATAGTCACTCTTACACACAAAGTAATAAGAATATCTCATTTCCTCAGTGGGAATAGTATATGCTATAAACAAACACATAATAATATAATTTGATTTGTAACGTACACATTTAAAATATATACAATACGTGTATACTTGATGCAATAAAATACATGTTTACATACTATATAATGTTTTAACCTAATTTGCGTCCTCATGGGTAAGTGTTGTTTATTTTTTTGTGAGGAACACTTTTTACAATTAAACTTTTGTTCTATCTCTAACGGCTTACAAAATCTTGACTTCTGTTACTCATTGACGAACTCAGTCTCGATTTTTAAGTCCTGAGCACGCCTTAAAAATTCCAGCTTGATATCTCTTTTTGTTTTTGAATTATCGTGATCACGGACGGACAGGTAGACGTAAGACTATTTAACTTTTTTTTTTTAAATGGAAAACTGTGCATACATATATTTTACCTGTGTAAAACAATCCCTATCTCTATTTCGAGTGTTATGGAAGAGGGATCAGTGAGAGCAAGTGAGGTGGACACTACTTTTAAACCCAGCAAAGCGGGTTGGTATCAAGCTAGTGTCAATATAACATAGCAAACTTATCTGTATTTTGACTTGTATTTCTACTTTTTTTTCTACCTAATAAAATTGCAATTTTTGTCTTTTATTTGAAGATTTATAATTTGGTTTATAAATTGATTGTTAGATCTCGTGTGCAAAGCTGCATTTCATCTATAACAGATATGTATATCGTATTCATATAAAACTTATATTATTATTTATGATGGATAAAATACATATAACATTAACAACAATAGGGAATAGATACACTCAACACTGAACACAGAACACAGAACACAGTTTGGCGCGTTGATTTTCATTTTGCTTGAATAAATTGATCTGAGATTTTCAACAGTTGTTAGTCTACTCTACATAAAGCTGGCATAAATATTATTCCAATAACAATTCATTTATTTACCATAAATATGCTTACGTTATATGGTACCTACGTTATAGCGTTATAACGTTATATTATACTGTTATAAATAAATGTGTGTATGTAAAATTATTGTTATAACAGAATTTTATTTATATTGTTAGTGAAATACGTATTTAAAGTTTATACAGTATGATTCATAATACTAAAGTGAAAAATTGAAGCGATTTTTAAGTATAGGTTTTATGTAGGACTAGCTGAGAAAATAAAACTTAGTATTTTGATATATATCCCTATATATTAAAAATATGAAAGTAAGGATGTTTGTTTGTTACGCAAAAACTACCGAATGAATTTGAATGAAACTGACCAACAATATGGTCAAATATAAGAATAACACATGAGATATAATTTATAAAATATATTAAATTTAAGTTACACTGACATTTTACTGTTCCACCTATAATCACCATTTTGAACCATAAATTACAGATTTCTGTGAAAATTTAAAACGGTAAATGTCAATCAATCCATGGCTATCTTTTCTGATATATTGTGCATACATTTTAGCTATACAAAACAATCCTATTATTACTTTTAAGCCCAGTGAAGCGGACGGTTATCACGCTAGTTTCATATATATTTAGCAAGACGATAATAAACTACTATGAGAAAGTCATAGGTTTTGAGGAATTTAAGTTAATGTTAACTTTGATAAATTTGGTGTAAACAAGCATTAATAATTATCTGGGAGTTCTTTTTGTGGACTGCAAGCTGCTCGTGAATGAGAAAATCTTTAGAAAGGCCAATCTTAAACGGAGAGAGGAACGCACTTGTGGTACTGCAAGGCAGATATGGTCATAGTCACTTCAAAGGACCTCTATAATCAAAATCGATGCAATTATTACAGAGCACTGGCAGGTGGTAGATACGCTGAACGACTGGGCCTACCTGAGGAATCGATGTCTCATCCTCTTTGTCACCGTCCAGCTCTTGTCATAAGGAGATGGGCTCACTCTCTGCCCTGAAGTAGTAGTGGCCGAGGATGGGCCAATCCTATTTTCGGTACCATAACGGACCCAATAATTTTAGTCTGATCCACCGCAGGACAACCACTATAAGCTAACCTTACTAAACCATATTTATGCGTGATTGCGGGGGTGGTGAAAAATCTTTGCCAAAACAATTCGATCATAATGAGAGGCTTTAAATACTCACTAACTGAGAAGTGAACTGTACAAAGATGCTCGAACATGACAAAATATTCGAGAAATGTATGTTGAGCTAACCCAAGCCACAGCGGACATTACATCTAGTATTTTTATTTATGAATGAGAACAATAGATAAATAAATAAATTACATTTCAAAAACTCATAATATTATTCAATTTATCAAAATAAAAATAAAATATTAATTTGTTTTGACATGAATTTTATAATTAGGGTGTGTTTTGTATAAATATAGTGTTCTTTATACTTAATTTAATAATTATAACTATAATTACAGCTTCATGTAGGTATATTGGATGCTGCCTGCGTTTCAATTGATAAAATAGGTATCCAGACGTGTAATTCTCATCAATAACAAATAACATATGGAATTATGAAAGAATTACGGTATGGGAACATTATTATCCCTATGTAACGGAAAACGTATTTCAACTACCATGTAGTCATCATCAGTATGAATTAGCTAATTGTAATTACTCTTATCGTGCGTATGTTACTCGTTGGTAATTTGGCGACGGTCAGCACGATAATCAGTGCGAAAAATAGGTTTCTAACTTTACCTGAGCTTTTAATATGAATAGAAAGGTCCACCTAATCAAAGTTTTCCATTTTTACCTCGGTTCCATATTAAAAAAATTAATATCCTTCCATTAATTGAATACATATTTTTGTATGAAATTGAACGAACGCTCTTCAAATTAGGTCTCCTAAACGATACGATGTGCTAAGACCTAGAATTAGCCAAAGATGAGAGACGCAAGTGTTTTATTATGTTTAGGAAAAAAATAGAGGAAGGCACTCAATTTATCGACTTAGGCGAAAATCAAATCACAGCAATCCAGATGCCTTAAGTTTTTATTAAACAGTCATTAAATCAAAATTCTTAGTCTTTTTCTGTGTATTTTCGTTCCCGGCAGGAGATTGCAAGTGAACGCTCTTGTAATAAATTGGGCTAAAAATTGGGACAAAACCGAAAGTTAATATTTACTTAGAAATACATTGGCTTTGTATTTTCAAAATTTTAGATAGATTTATATAAATTTTAGTATCAAGATTTTAACAGCTATTTAATCTTCCAAAATAATACTTAACTTTATAGGTTAGACAATTACCTAATTTTATTATCAGAAAACGAACTTATTTCTATTACATGACCAATAAGTACACCTAATGATATCTTCAGACAATTTACACCATTATTACGAATATTGCCTCGATGTTAAAACAAACATGATATCTTCTTCTTGACAATGATGGTGCTACGTTATATGCTACGCCCATTTATATATAATAGAATATAACATTATATACATCATATTATTCATATTATTATTATATAAAAGGCGTTATTATTGTTGATATTAAATATAAACAGACAATAAGGGTATTATTTTATTGTTATGTTGGTATTAATAGCTCTACATAGTTATTATTATTATTATGAGTTGTAATATTGTATAACAAACATTATTTTCTCTATGTTGGTAGCAATCAGGGACGTATAAATGCTAAAAATATATGCGGCTTTATGAAACAATTTTGGGCGCAAATGATATTTTATATTTCCCATACTTTTTGTTAACCTGTTTTCTTAGAAACGGATAGAATTCGGCACAAATGTTTATTAAAATCACATTCGAATCTGTTGGAATTAGTACATTTCAGCGACCGTTTTTACCCGATATGTGGTGGAATCTGAAAGGGCTAGCCCTTCAAAGTAGAGGCGGTTACTTCTCAGTTATATCATTGCCTCAGAAAGTTTAAAATATGAATTCAATATTCGAACTTACAGAAAGTCTCGCAAATTTGGCCTTTTGAGTTTATTGATTTCTTCCAAGTTTTCTACTTTAGGGAATATAACTTTGTGGCATCGTAGCTTCTTAGCGGATGAACCGATTTTGATTTTTTTTATTTGAAAGGTTATTTGTTCGAGTGTTCTTAGACATATTTCGGTTTCTTAGGTTTGAAGATCATCATCTCTTTTCTAATTGTTATCTCGGAAATGAAACAAACCTAAAAACACTCCCGATCAAATTTCCTTTCCAACAAAGCTAAAAAAAAAGAAAATTGGTTCACCCGTTTAGGAACTACGATGTCACAGGGAAACACAAGGATTTACCGACACAAAACGTATATTTTTGTTGGAAGTCATCATCCAATTTCTTAGGTAATTATTCGGCAGCATGCAAAAAAAGGCTTGAAGCAAGTCAAGTAGAAAATCTAAGTGTTTTTTTTTTCAATTCTAACTACGTGAGAGTATCTTTTGGTACAATTCTTTCAATTTTGTTTTTCGAAAATTGAAGGATTTTGAGTAAATAAATAGTAATTAATTCAACTTTATCTATGCATATCAGATCGTAAAAGCATCGAAGGTGAATAATATAATATGAGTGCATTGTTTTTGTAGAAAATCAGATCAGCCGATAAAGAATCATTAGAATTTTTCAATGAAGGGCAGATTTAGCAGCGTCTGCACTCGTATTTTACCACCTTTTTCGAAGATTATTTCAGTTTTTCAAGACAATGTCGAAGTAGGTACTTATATTTTTTGTAACATATTATAATTAATAAAGGACCCAATCTAGTACCTTTAATAAAGCTATGCTTCTTTAGCTACGATACTGGTCGATATGAACTATGTATAATATAATACCTAATAATTCTATCAAAGTTTCCACTTAACTGATTCAATATTGATAGTAATTAACAGCTTTAAAATAATTTAAATTGTGATTGTTTTCATAATTGAAAGTAACTATTGATATTGTTATTAATTAATTAATTATTTTAATAATAAATAAATGAATTTAAATTTATATATTAATTATACCTATTTATTATTGTATTGTTTTCTTGTTTTAATTACTTTTTACGCATCAAATTTGATTGGTGTATTCATTCTGGTTAAAACACGAATTTTTCATTTGTTTTGTAAATATTATTTGAATTTATTGCTATCTATTGTATTGCCTTAATAGAAACTTATTAAAAGGTCCAGAATCACTTGTTATGGATCATTTAATGTCCAAGATGCCACAGAGATGCCATGTTTATTTGCTTTAGGCTGGTAAAAGTATTAAGAAGGCCACGATTTTTAACAACTGTTTTGATTTTGCGTAAAAACCTATTGTTCGATTTCAAACTGCAAAGTAAACGCATTTACTTGGGTGTTGGCGTTCTTATAACAAGTAAATATTTCTTGGCTCAACGATATTATTCCTTGGGCCAACGATACTTAATTCAAGAATACAATAATTTGACAGATTAAAAATTATTTGCATACATGGAAATTATTTATTTTAGTCGGCTCTTTAAAATTATATTTTACTTTTTCCTCAGTTTAATTTTTTTCGCAAAAAAATTTTATTAGTAGACAATTCAGCCATTTAAAGATTATTAATTTTCCAATTAGTGGTGCAGAGATTGAACAACCCCACAATGAATATTTTATTTTAAAATCATTTCTATGTTTTCGAAAAACTTACTGATTTGAAATCTTTGAACAGTAGAGTTTATTATTAGATAAAGTTTTTTCAAAAATATACGGTAATAGTTATCATTTTCATTAAAACGGGAAAAATAGTTTTCTGGCTAAAAATTTTTCTTGTCGCAAGTAAATTTCTTCAAATTTCGTTCTTATTTTTCCTATTAAATTCTTATTTCAATAAAAAATATTCTTGGTTCAAGAAAATATTCCTTGAGTTAATAAATATTTTTTAATCCCCGACTAAAAAGCGGGCTGTTATCACATGTATGTGCATATCTGTGTGTCTTCGCTTCTCAGTTAATGAGTATCTTTTAACCTATTCTGAAACACTTTAGAACCTCTAATTATGATCGAATATTTTTTTAAATTATTTACACTACCCCATCTATCACGCATAGATACATGCATAATTTCAATGAGTAAAATAATTATTGCAGTTCGTTATATAACTTCCCGTTGCCTCCACCAAAACTTTTCAGTAGCAACATTTGCAATAAAGTTTTCTTTTTAACAAAATACTATTATTGTGTGTTGTATAAATGGGTTTTAACCCCCGTCTAAAAAGAGGAATGCTATAAGTTTAACGTATCTGTGTATCTGAGTATCCGTGTGCATGTCTGTGGCATCGTAGCTCCTAAACGGATGAACCGATTTTTCATTTTAAAAGTTATTTAATCGAGAGTATTCATGGTCGATCGAGGCGTTCTGTACCCGATAACATCTAGAGAAGAGGTGATGATTTTCTAACGGATGTGCAAATTTTTTTGAAACATAGATAAGAACACTCTCGATCAAATTACCTTTCAAACAAATTAAATAGAAAATCTGTTCATCCGTTAAGGCGCTACGATGTCTTAAACCAATTATTATCAGACCTATTTTTGTGCCATCGTAGCCAATAAACGGATAAACTAATTTTGATTTTTTTGATTTTTTTTTTAAAGGTAATTTTATCGAGAGTTTTCATGTCTATGTTTCAAGTTCGATATTATGGTTCCGTACCCGATTACAACTAACCTTACAATTTACCTTTGAAGCAAACATAAAAAATCAAAATCGGTTCATTCGCTAAAAAGCTACGACGACACAAATGAATGGATCAGACTTGATTTTGTGTCGAGGGTTTCTTCAAACTTTTTTATTTAATGTTATTTATTCTATTATGCTGTTATTTGTCTATGAGAAAACTTCAGAACGTTTTCTGACCAGTATTATTTTCCATGGTGATAATCTGTACAAATGTAAAATTTTTTTTTCTATTTTCCAACATTAAAAAATAAAAATAAATAATACTCAAATTTAAATCTAACAATATATATTTTTTTTTTTTACAATTCTCTCTAACAATATATTTCAAAATTTCGTTTAATATTAATCTCATAGTTCGTTTAGTTTCGTCTTTATTAGAGCCATAATAATAAAATGTTTTTTCCTAGATTTTTCGAAAATACAATACAATTCATCGAGCGAATAAGATAAATTATTATTTTTATATCCGGAATCATACAATAGGATTAAACTTTTAGTTTAAACTACCAAGTGTTTGATGTTTTCTATCTTAATAGCGTAAAAAAGAAGATTCGAACATAGTTAATAAGTCCATAATAATAATAGTCTAGGATTTAGCCCGATAAATGGGTTGGAACTGTAGTTTAGGACGTCATCATTAGTTAGAACCCCTCTAAAAAACATTTTTAACATAAAAGATGCAAAACTGAAATATAACTGGTACCTAAATAGCGTCTGAATTTTTTTAGGACGAGATAGACTATCAAGGAAAGTCTATGTTTATACAAATTGCTGGCTCATTTTCGACCACTTTGCTGGACAATTTCACCTTTTTAAAGACTATCACGTTATAGCCCTCACTTATCCTACCTTTTATTCACAATTTTATATATATTAAATTTTTTGGAAAAAAACCTTTTTGGAAATGAATTTTTGCCCATGATACTCGCTGACATTGTAACTTTCTATAGGTCCAATCATTAAACTAATCGGATTTTTATTCATCCAAATTACCCCATCCACCCAGTTTCATCAAATTCCAAAATAAATTTTTTTGGAATTTTTTTTTTGGAGTTTTTCTCGATTTTTTCAAAGGGCCCCTTAAAAAAATTGCAAAAAATCGAAAAACTTTTTTATCTCCAATTTCGATAAAACTCAGTATATAAGGTAATTTTTACCTAAAAAGTACAAAAATCGGGTGCATTTGATGACTGGACAAACAGTTTTTGGGATACGGAGTAAAATCGATCAAAATATTGCGATATCTCAGAAACTCTGTATCCAATCATTAAATTAAACTGATTTTTAAAAAATTTGGATCAAAATTACCCCATCCACCTAGTTTCATCAAATTCCAAAATGTTTTTTTGTGGTTTTCTTCGATTTTTTCACTTACGTTAGTTACATAAGGAAAGTGTGTACAATGGTTCAGGCTTCTAGACCCAGCGGTAGTATTTCATATTTATATATATATAAAATACTAAGATTCCATACAACTACAAAGCAATACTAATTTTGATGAAGCGAAATTTCTATTATGCTTTTTTGCCTGTCTTTTAGTCGATTGATAAGTTTGGTAAAAATAAATAATTTTGGTTTAATCGTTCCTCCAGTTTGGAAGTTATGAAAATTGGATTTTGCGTGTTTGCATTTGTCGACAGTTATCCTGCTATTGCTTTCTACGTTTTGACAACAGATTTTCCTTTGGCATAAACGGCAGACATAAAAAGTCGAAAAATACGAAAAGTGAACCACAAAAATCGAAAAAATCGCATTTTTCATTATTACCAAACTTACCTTTATCAATCGTCCAAATAGCAAACAAAAACATTCCGTTCATTCGGTTTCTTCGTTGTTTAAAATTAAAAAAAATTTTCACATCAAATCATTTACTGAGCGCTTAATTGTATGACATTAAGCTAAATTAAAAAATTTTAAAGACTTACAAAAAGCAGAAAATCCCGCCGAAAAATGTATATCATTCGTTGCAACTGGTCCACCAATATAATTTTGTCCCAAAACAGTAGTCGAATTTAAAAATCCATGTTGTACAACCGTTGAATTCGTCGATGATGCATTGATTTCAGTACCAATATTCGATTGATGATGAAACATTGATGACACTATCGAGGGAAACATTTGTGGCAATAACTTATTCTCATGATTTGCACCCGACACAACACTACTGTTATTAAACGATAAATTTTGATATTTTTTACAGATTTTTAAATTATGTTTATGATCTTGTGACACTGGAGAATCCGTTCCCGATTCTGATCTCGAATTTGATGATGATCCAGTATCAAGTATATCAATAATTGTATTATTATTTATATTCACATTTTCATCCGATTTTTCTGTTTTTGTTGTTGCGGTTGTTTCATTTTCTAAGTGACCATAAATTCGTGCGAAAAATTGTCGCGGTGATGATGGTTGTTTGTTTATTAATTGTGTTTTTGGGTCGAATTTTGTTATTTTTGGTAACATTTTTAGACTATGATTTAAGTAACGTTGCGTACTTAAGTTTCGTGTGTACTAATTCAGAAGATTTTTATTTACATAATCATCATCAAGTAGTGAACTAATTTGACAATCAAAAGTGTGCTATATGTTTTATTTAAATGATGCTAGTTAGAAGGTCTCTTTTTAAGGGTGTTTACCATAAATAAACCCCCTCCAAATAATAATCTAAAGTTACCTGTTACCATATATAATACATTGTATTGTTATATTTTATAAAGGTATTCTTGTTAATCATAATATATATAGAATGATTTCGAAATGGTTAGATGTTTTCGAGACGATTTTCTTTCAACTTATTTAGATTCTCATTTTATTTATTAAACTACAAGCTTAATATTGATGAACACTCTTTTGGGACGAAATTCAGACGAACGGATAATTGACAAATGCGAGAAGTAATTTGTCATCGGATAACCGATATTATTTCGAGTATAGACTCAAAGCAACGCTGAAATTTTCAACTTTAGGAGTGTCAAATGACAGATTCTTCGTTCTTTCATTGGCCGTTTAAAATGATTTTAGCTTTTTATATTCAATTATTCGCTGATTAATTTATCACCCCAAACAGATTTTCATTAATTTTAAGCTATATAGCCCAAAATAAAATTTTCCAGCCGCCCTACAAGAGAACACTGTAACTTGACAACAGTCCCTCAAATTTTTATTCTTGATAAAATTACTTGAAGTTGAAAAAGTGAGTTGAAAAAGGTTAAATCAAGATCATTCTTATCTTATTGGTTAACTTATTTAAGTACAAATCATTCGCATTTTCAAAGTAAGTGACGGAATCAAATGAAATAAATGGAATGAAAAGAAGAATATTCATTGATTCATGTCATCAAATCTTATTCTCTCTATGTATCTGATCGTAACATCCTAGTTCCCGAAGGAATTAACCTATCTTATTTCAGTTTTAGTTGTTGTTGAAACTGGTTTAATCGAGATGAAATATAGAGACTACAATAGGGAATTGCTCCTATAGCCCAACTTTGCCATTCATTCCTTGATGAAAATGGATCTCTCATTGTCCTTTATTATTTACCTAGTTTTTTAATCAGTTTTATCTAGATTCACTTTTTTCCAAAAAATGTTCTCCAGAATAACGTAGTCTTGCGATGGAAGTGTGAATATGAAGTTGCAGTTGAAAATGATTTATTAATATCGCTAATTTATAAAGTAAAAATACAATACATCTCAGAATTTATAGTGCCTAACCTAAGCTTTACCTCTAATACATCATCTTATTAAATAAATACATCGAAATCTACAAACATTTTACATGCATCGTTGTGGAAGTGGAAATATCTTATATAAAAAATCATTGATATCTAAAATTAACCTAAGTTGGGCGGATAAACCGTTCTTAAAAGTAGACTTAAAGAAAAATATTTACAATTTAGATTACACCGAATCAGTTGTAATCGACATCATGTGACATGCGGTATCGTTTCCTGAAAAGCAATGTACGCGAGTCAAATTGGCCCAATTCATTGAATTCTGGAAAAGAATTTTTGCGATATCACTGGAAATAGGATTTCGAAATGGTTTAGATGAAGATTCTGATTGTGGGGTACCCAATTTCTCTGTGGAGAGCTTCAGTCGGATATCGTAGGCGGACTTTCAAAATCGAGGGGGACTTTCAATTCGACCAGATTGGGATAGCGTGCATGAGTACGGGCCGGATACATGACTTGAAAAGTCAATATTTCAGACGTTCATCCAAAGGTGTGAATATATTTTAGAATCACTGTTTATATACATCGGTAAAATATTTGATACAAGAAAGAGATGGTATAATTTTAAATAAAGGTATTTGAAATTGAGATAGATATATGTCAAAGAAGATAAACTAAGCGGACACAATATAAACGTTCAACATATTTAAACGGATACAAAATGGTAGGCGTGGTTGTAAATTATGATATTTATATAGGATAGAAGGGATGATTTTACACTACCCCTTATTTATACTGTTTACTCTATAAACCAATGACAACAATTTATTCTTGTTAAATGTTTGTTGCAAAGTTAAATTATGTGAGCTATAATATTAAATATGTGATAATCTGTGTAATTTTCACAGATTTTTCCATGAAGCAAAACTCTTTTTGAATGAAGGCAACGTTTTTATACCATGAATATGAAATATACCAAGGTATACTAAGTTTAGTCCTAATTTTGTAACGCTTAAAAATATTGATGCTACCAACTAAAACTTTGGTATAAGTGTTCATTAAATCACCTAATTAGTGCATTTCCGGTTGTCTGTCTGTCTGTCCGTTTGTCATTACGATTACTCAAAAACGAAAAAAGATAGCAAGCTGAAATTTTTATAGCGTACTAAGGACGTAAAAAGTGAGGCCAAGTTCGTAAATGAGCAACATAGGTCAATTGGGTCTTGGGTCCGTAGGACCCATATTGTAAACCGTTAGACATAGAACAAAAGTTTAAGAGTAAAAAATGCTCCTTATAAAAAAATAAACAACTTTTGTTTGAAACATTTTTTTGTAAACATCACTGTTTACCCGTGAGAGCGCAAATTATGCGCAAATTGTATAGTATGTATTATATGGGAATATCAGTTATATATGTGTGACATGTATATGTACCTATGTGTAATGTGACAGAGTAAGGAACACTGCTTATAACATTTCAACAATTAACTCAGTCAATTGTTTGTTTTCACTTGTTATTTTATTATAATATCGAATGTATGATCAGTAAAATGTTTTTTACTTGAATATTAATTTCAATTTGAATTAAATAAATTTATATTTAAACGTTATTTCTTTTATGAATTTTATCAGATCATTTTATTAATTTACTTACCTACGCTCCTAAAAAAACTGTGATTTTATAAAAATTATATGATGATGCAGGCAATAAATTTGTGTTTCTGTGAAAAAATTTTCGACCAGTCATCAAATGCACCCGATTTTTGTACTTTTTGGGTCAAAATTACCTTATATACTGAGTTTTATCGAGATTGGAGACTAAAAAATTTCTCACTACAATTTTTTGCAATTTTTTTAAGGGATCCCTTTGAAAAAATCGAGAAAATCGTAAAAAAATTTTTATTTTGGAATTTCATGAAGTTACAGTGGATGGGGTAAAAATCAGGTTAATTTAACGATTCGACCAATGGAAAGTTACAATGTCAGCGGTATCATGGACAAAACTTCATTTTCAAAAAAGAGTTCCCCACCAAAAAATTAAAATCCATAAAACTGTGAGGATAAAAAGGGAGGATAAGTGAGGGCTATAACGTGATAGTTTTTGTTTTTAAAGGAGAAATTGCCTAGAAAAGCGGGTGGGTATCTGCTAGTATAATACAAAAATTGATCCCAAAAACCCCTAAGTAACCATTTTCAACCCATTTGGTGCATTATTGACGGGAAGATAATTTATTTTCAATTCCCTAAAATTACCAAATTTTATTTGCAAGTGCTATCTGGTTTTGTATATTATGTACTTACACTAATGCGGTACTATTTAAAACACTGTAAACTTTTATACAACAATTGATTACTTTTTTCCTCCTAAAATAATAATGTCTTAAATACATATATGTATGGTTGAACTATAGCTTCCGGGTGCAAACTTTTTGTGACGAATATTTTTAACGATTGATATGAAGGTTTTAGTTTTTTATGTATATCTAAATTTGATGTTTATATGTGTATTTTTTGGTGTATTATTTATCGTTAGTAGCCCTGGGTCGTTGTATGTCTTAAAGCAAGACGGAAAGGATTGGGTAGAAACTCAAAAATAAAATCTATTTGTTTATCCATTATTTTATTCAAGTTTTAAAAGAATCACTTTTCATTTATTTCTGATGCTTTATGGTTAAACATATTTCGGAGCTGAAGGCCTCCATTTATATAATCTAGTTTCAAAAATAAAAACGCTTAAACTAATTAAATAACACGTTAATAATAAAACAAAGGGAAAACTCAGTTGTTCTATATTTAATGATTTTACATTTTTCCCAGACGTTTCATCAAAATCTCTTTTTTCATTAATATATGAAAAATAAATCTGTTTTTGAAAACCGTACTCGTGTAGCATTAATGCTGCGCTACTAAAATTTTCAAACATTAAATGACCTCGAGCAAATAGAAAATGTAATGGATATATCCATTGGTCAGGTAATTCATATAATCGAGAATAATTTGTAATCGTTTGAGAATGTTCAAATTTATGATGTATGTAAATATATTTTGTTGTCACCGTTGCATATGCTGGATTTTTTAGTAATGCATCTAAATCGTAGTAATAATCGATATGTTTACTAAAATAATATGTATGATTTATAAATAAACCTTGAAATTGAATAAAAAAACGTTCTTGTATGGAAAGTATGATATCCGATGCAAATAAATCGTTTAACGATTTTATCTGTTGGCTGGTAAATGGGGCTGATAAACTACTAATTAATCTGCTATTGAAACATGTTGTTAATATTATACCGTAAAATAACCAGATAGAGATGAACAATCGTAACATTCTGTTATTTAAAATTAGTTTAGCAGGCAAACCTAAAAAACAAATAACAATCATATAAAAGAAACTGATGATGCCACAATTTATTAACGGCCAAACGTCTTATTACGTCTATAGTAGTAAATAGTAACAAGTCTATTTAAGGTATTGTACCTTATGGAAGAACTCAAAATAATGTTCATTGTACAAAATTAATCGGTGATTGACCTTCAAAAAAGTTTTCATCATGAAGAAAATTTCTCACAGATTCTGTTTATGCAAAAAAAAACTTTACTTTAGGGCGCTTTCCAAAAAGAAAACATAAAAAAATTTGGTTTTTGACTCATTTACGATATTTCTTGATCATTTTATTGCATTTACGTCATACAAATTGCCTAGTTGACTAGTTGACTAGTCAGGTGACGGCCGGACTACTTTAAAATGTCTACATTGACAAATTCTTAACTATTTAAATAAAAAAAATTTAACTGAATAATTGTTTCGGATCAAACTTAAACAATTAAATAACTCACCCAAATTCATTTTAAATAAAAATATAAAAATTTCAAAAAATGACGAATCTTTAACGAACATCCGTAAACAACTTGTTGTGGAGAGTAATATAAATCCACAAGCCAGCCATAATTCCCATGTAAATAAGTAAATAAAACATTTCCAAAAGGGTAATGGTTTAGAAGCGGGCACAATAAATATATATGAGTCCATAAAAGACATTGGAGATAATAAAAAATATTTCATTAAACTTGGATTTGTCAGAGCCGAACATGTTGGATAATTAATTGTTTTTATTCCTTTCATATTCCTAATCATCCAATTATGAATCTCATTATTCGACATTTTTTCTTTCATTGGTGGTAAATATGTAATGTTTAGTTTTAAATAGTCTGCAACGGCAACCATAAAATCATATTGGATTCCACTATAAATTGTCTCATTGTTTCCAATTAAAAATGGATTACAATAACGACTAAGTAATACCATTGGGCAAGAATTTAAATCCATACGCTTATTGACGTCAAATAGCTGTGTATCGAAATTTAAAATTTCAAAATGAATTTCTGCTTGACAGCTTTTAAATAAATTTGCGGTATATAATTTTGGATTCGAATTTAAGAAATCTGTGATTACGACAAAATTTATTATATTTGAATCCCAAATTACTCGAATCAAATTATGCAATGAATTTTTTGTTTTATTTTGATAAATAAATAAAAATTTTAAATTAGAA
Source organism: Chrysoperla carnea (assembly GCF_905475395.1). Lineage (NCBI taxonomy): Eukaryota > Metazoa > Arthropoda > Insecta > Neuroptera > Chrysopidae > Chrysoperla > Chrysoperla carnea. The sequence continues at coordinate 111,355,493 of NC_058337.1, read as the reverse complement.
TTCCATCCACTTCGTCCACGTAGTTCTAATAATTCATCCCAGATTTGATCCGCATCGTTATAAAATATTAAATAACTTGGTTTTAAGTAAATATTATTATCGGAACGTTTATTTGCATATCCACTTAATTCCACAGACGTTTTTAAGGACTTGATAAATTTAGTAACAAAATCATTGTAGCATATTTCGTATTTAATTATTAAAAAATCTTCGAAATATTTATTGATAATTTTATTTAATAATTTTATTGAATTTTCGTTATCGTAGATATGAGGAATTTGTAATTGTGAATTTAAAATTTTTATAAATGTTACTAAAATAAAAGTTATACCAACTATAAACATGGTTGCAAAGAAATATTTCAAAATATCAAAAGAGAAAATTAGTCAAACGTAAATATAAAAATCACATAATAATCATCTAGAATCTATTCTGTCCATCCAATGTATGAATATAACACAGTAAACCCCCGACACAAAATCAAGTCTACCCGATTCGTCTGTGGTTATATTTAGCCGGGTTTTAAGAGCCCCCTTTTCTATTTGTTTTGGGTACGAAACCTTCAACTCGCACTTGAAACATAGCTAAGATTACCCTTGATCAAATTCAAACAAATAAAATCCCTGTAGGAACTACAATGCCACAGACAGACACACAGATTCTCAGACATATAAAACTTAGAATTCTCCTCTTTTTAGTCGGGGTTACAAAAAACTGCCTCATATGAAATTATTTTCGATTCAGATATAGTCCCTTTTCAATTTTTGTGGTATAATCAGCGCTGAATTTAACTTCTTGGCGCCCTTACTTGAGTGGCTGAAATAAAGTTTACTTGACTTTTTAATAGTGAAATCCATGATAATATCGTCAAAATTGACGATGATTGACTGGTAAAAATGAATTTTTTTCCATAATCAAACAAATTTTTTTCTCAGAAGTTATTATAGTCGATGATAGTCGATCCAGTATTTACTGTCCATTATAAATGCCTCTCAGGACGTAATACTAGATTATTACGTTAAAATAGTAAAATGCGGTTTTTTGCAAATACATATCTTGAAAACGGTCAAATTTTCGTTAATTTCTTCAAAAACGTTCAGTACTAAATGATAGGTAAAATAATTATCTACAATAAGATAATTGATACACGGTTATAAATTCCCGATTAGTTCTGTATTTAGTTAATATACAACTGTCGCGATTTCAACGAGTTTCAACCACGTTAACTATATCGATTTTAAATTATATTATGTTCGTCAAATTACCTTTTGATAATAATAGTTTATTGAACATAATACTTATTGAAAAAAATTATTTAACTTATTATTTAACAAATTTTTTTTAAATAGATTTTTTATTAGGAAATAAAATTTACACAATAACACATTCGAATTTAAGTTAATAGGTTTATGTGTCTTTATTATAATATACTGGCTGATGCCCGCAACTTCATGCAACGAACTTCCAGGCTGTATGTCTTAAACATCGGACAAAAGATTGAACAAACTACAGTCTGCTCTTTTAATTGCTCAAAATAGAAATAGGTATTAGTGAGGAACGCGTTTTTCTAATGCGAAAATTGTATGCGAACGTAGGAATTACATAACAAACAAGACTATATTAAATCATTATCCTCTATAAAGCAACAAACAGCTTCAATCCGAAATAATTTTCTTAAAACTTAAATAATAAATTTGGCAGGAAAGTGTTTCGAACAAAATTTTGTCTAATAATTTGCCTCTAATCTGCAATAATCTAGTCACAAATAGATATTTTTAGAACTCTGCATTATAAGCCGTCTACGCCCGTATAAAGTTTCACATTCCGCATTATGAACTATCCTTATTTTCAGTATTGAAAAAGGTAGAACGTATTCTGGCATTCCAATATTTCTGTTAAAATCGCTCGTTTGATTTTGAATCTTCTTCTTCCCTTATACATTCTTTTCTCTTTAAACCGTTCCCGTTACAGATAGAACAAAAGTTTAAATTTAAAAGCTATTCCTTATAAAAAGTAAACAACTTTTGTTTTTTTAGTAAACATCACTGTTTACCCTTGAGAGTGCAACTTAGGAAGAAACTTTGGTGTCTATTTTCTCCAAAACTATTAAAAAAAAGTATGTTGAAAATTTACAGGTTTACTTCAATTAGTGGGTTTGTGAAACATTCTAGAAAAACAAAAAAACTTCTAGAAAATACTTTCGAAAATTTTGAAATTATTTACATAAAGTATCGCTATAAATTTAATAATACAACAACATTTATGGTTCCTACGGAAAAGCTAATATTTATCTTTTAGTACTGTAAAAAACTTTGTGCTTTTAAAAGTATTTATTTTGAGAACGATTGCCTCTAATTATATAATCTAATTTCAGAAATAAAAACAACTAAGCTAACCAAATAACATATTAATAATAAAACAAATGGAAAACCCAATTGTTCGATATTTATAGATTTTACATTTTGTATAGACACTCGATGGAAATTAAAATTTCTTTCTACATTAATATATGAAAAATAAATCTGCATTTGAAAACCATACTCATGTAGCATTAATGCTGCGCTACTAAAATTTTCAAACATTAAATGACCTCGAGCAAATAGAAAATGTAATGAATATATCCATTGGTCAGATAATTCATATAATTGAGAGTAATTTGTACCAATAGTTTGAGAATGCTCAAATTGATGATATATATAAGTATATTTTGTTGTCACCGTTGCATATGTTGAATTTTTTAGAAATTCATCTAAATCGTAGTAATAATCGATATGTTTACTAAAATAATATGTATGATTTATAAATAGCTCTTGAAATTGTTTAAAAAATGATTCTTGCACATAAAGTTCGATATTTGATGTAAATAAATCGTTTAATGATTTTATCTCTTGGCTGGGAATAGGTGCTGATAAAGTACTAATCAATCTGCTATTGAAACATGTTGTTAATATTATACCGTAAAATAACCAGATACAGATAATCAATCGTAATATTCTGTTATTTAATGTTAATTCAGCAGGTAGTCCTAAAAAAAATAATATCAATAATGTACAATTAACTGATGATGCCCCAAATTGTTAGGGACGAAACGTCTTGTTATGAAAGTCAATTTCTATATAATGGATAACGAACTTTTGGGAAATAATACATCATCAATCCCAAAAACTCGTTTTCGATCACAAATAAAGGGTAAAAGTTGAAGATAGTTCAAAAATACGTATTTTAAGACTCGACCCTGCATCTTTATCTGTTTTCTAGTTTTATGCAATTGAGGTTTTGGATTTGGGGGGTTGGGGGTAGTAATAGTATGAAAAGGTAGCAAACTCACCTAAATTTATTCGAAAAAATATTATAAAAATTTCAAAAAATGAATAATTTATTGATTTCTTAAAGAGCATCCATACACATGACGCAATGAAGAGTAAAATAAATCCACAAGCCAACCATAATTCCCATGTAAATAAGTAAATAAAACTTTTCCAAAAGGGTAATGGTTTAGAAGCGGGTACAATAAATATATATGCGTCTATGTAAGACATTGGAGACATTGAAAAATATTTCAATAATTTTGGATCCTTCAGAGCTGAACAGGTTGGATAATTAATTGTTTTTATTCCTTTCATATACATAGTCATCCATTTATGAATCTCATGACCCGACATTTTTCCTTCAATAGGTGGTAAATATGTAATATTAAGTTTTAAATAGTCTGCAACAGCAACCATAAAATCATATTGGATTCCACTGTAAATTGTCTCATTGTTTCCAATTAAAAATGGATTACAAGATCGACTTAAGAATATCATTGGACAAGAATTTAAATCCATACGCTTATTGATGTCAAATAGCTGTGTATCGGAATTTAAAATTTCAATATGAATTTCTGCTTGACAGCTTTTAAATAAATTTGCAGTAAATAATTTTGGATTCGAGTAAAAAATATCTGTGATCACAACAAAATTTATAATGTTTGAATCCCAGATTGCCCTAATCAAATTATGCAATGAATTTTTTGTTTTATTTTGATAAATAAATAAAAATTTTAAATTTGAATTCCATCCACTTCGTCCACGTAACTCCAATAATTCATCCCAGATTTGATCCGCATCGTTATAAAATATTAAATAACTTGGTTTTAAGTAAATATTATTATCGGAACGTTTATTTGCATATCCACTTAATTCCACAGACGTTTTTAAAGACTTGATAAATTTAGTAACAAAATCGCTGTAGGATATTTCGTATTTAATTATTAAGAAACCTTCAAAATATTTATCAATAATTTTATTTAACAATTCTATAGAATTTTCATTATCGAAGATATCATTATGGATCTGTAGGTGTGAATTTAAAAATTTGCAAATTGATATTAAAATAAAAGCCATCCATATGATCGACATAGTTGCAAATGATACCTACCTTTCCATTTTGGGCTTCTTGTGAAAATATCAAAGAGAATTTAGTGAAACATAATCATACTTAATTTTTTCTTTTCATAATCTTACTTTTTTTTGAATATTTCCTGTCCATTGTTCTCTGAGTCTTCTGTATTATGTAAGAAAAATATAAAAAAATAACAATTCCAATTCCGGTAACTTAAAAATACCGGAAGTTAAAAAAAATTTTGGTCTCCCGTCAATTTCCGAAGCTCTACGTAATTTATTATTGTGCGGCATTTATGTAATTCGTTTCGAATACTTATGCAGAGTTAGTGTTCAGCAACGTCGTATATATTTGCTGGTGCAGGTAAGACACCAAGGTGTGTGACTTTGATATTCTCACCTGTACTCACCTGTTTCGCGCAAAACTACCACCATGGTGCTTAAACTTACTTTTACATATAGGAGCATCTTTTTCAACATGATTCCTGGTGGATCATTTCACCCGAAAAATTTAGTTATTGTAGTCTATTAAGTATAATATACCCCAATTTCCATTAAATTGTCAATATTTTATTTTTAGTATGCCCTACGTTTTAAAACCAATCAATCATCAAAAAAATGATGATCTCAAACAATTTTTTTTTTTTCTACCTACTTGTGTATATCTCTAAGTTTTTTTGAAATTTGCCACTTTATTCGAAATTCTGTGGCTTTCGAATTTCCCACCTTTGCGTTTTGATGACTACTTAATATAGTTCCGATAGTGTAAACTACATCCATGATATGATATCAGGATAATAAATTATTCCACATGTGCTCTGATAGGTTGCACTTATAATATTATTATATCCCGTATCTTATTCAATATCATCTTCAGCGCCGGACCAAGGGTAGAGCAAGTGGAGCTGGCGCTATAGTCCCTAAGTTGAAAGGGGCGCCAAAATGCCAAATGCAAAAAACGATTTCACAAGTGTTGATTATTGAAATACAAGTTAGTTTTTGGAAAATAAAGGCGCCGAAAGACGATTTCGCTCTACCTTAATTTGGGGGTAGAGTCGGTGCTGATCTTTGGGTACCATTAAATCTATGAGTTACACTACAATCACCATCGCATAATTATTGTTATACCATCTTAGTACAAAGCGTAATAAGCTAAAACTTAAACCTGCTATCGCAGTTTCAACGAGTTTCATTTAGATTATCGCTAAATTATAATTATATGACCAAAGTTACCCTTTGATAAAAGATAAATTATCATTACATTTTATTAAAATTTAAATAATTATTTACAAATATTTTAAATTAGACTTTTATTAAAGGGTAGAAAATTCGATTTCTTATGGTAGATAATTAGGATTATCTATCTTTATGATAATAATATATCTTATATATTTAAACGAGCAATTCTTATATATATATATATATATATATATATATATATATATATATATATATATATATATATATATATATATATATATATATCAACGATCTTGGAAATGGCTCCAACGATTTTCATGAAAATGAGTATGTAGGGGTTTTTTGGGGCGATAAGTCGATCTAACAAGGTTTCATTTTAAAAAAAACGTCGTTTTATTCGTTTTTTCATGAAAAACTGAAACATACATCGCAAAATATGACTCTTCCTGACATCTATTGCTGTATATCGTAGTTAATGAAATACAATGCAAATTATAACTCTTCCTGACATCTATTGGTGTATATCGTAGTTAATGAAATAAAATACATTACCGGGACATTCAAATTGGTATTTGTGTGGAGACATTTAAAACGGTCTTCTATTAGTGATAAAATTTGTGTCTTTTTAAGAATACCGAGCAAAGCTCGGTCATCCAGATATTATTATTTTATATAACAATCACAATAAATTCAGAGAAATGGGTACCTGGGTGTAATGTAGTTATTGTTGTAAATTGGCAAACGCGGGAAGTGCTCGATTTCTGTGTTAGGTAGAACTAATTATATCGACGAATGCATGTAGTATGCATTCTTTTACTATTTTTGAATATAAAAATTGTATTTGTATGAGCAAATATAATTAAGGATAATTTAAAATGATAATAATATTTACTGTAAATAGAAAAGTATAATAATGATATTCATAGCTTATTATAGAAGCATTGTATTTGTATTGCAATTATTATATCTATATTATATTAATAAGCTACAAATTTGTAGATACTTTCAAGTCTTCGGTAGTATAGTGGTCAGTATCCCCGCCTGTCACGCGGGAGACCGGGGTTCGATTCCCCGCCGGAGAGAATATTTTTTATTTTAAATATTAATGAATTCTATAAAACAGAATACAAATTTTTTTTATTATATTTCATTACTACATAATGTTTTTTGCGATTTGCCGAAGGAAATGGAGCTGTTGCTTTCATTTGAAATGTATAAAATTATTGATTAAAATATGTAAATCAATTTTTATAATAAAAATCGAATTTTAATTTTTTCTAATACTTAACTTCAAGGTAAAAAATACAATTGTGTGAAATTTGCATTTGATGCAAATACTTTCTCTCAATATTAAAATTCGTAAAAAGATTTTTTGTAATCGACAATCTTATAATCAAACTTCAAATTCCCGCAATAAATTCAAAAACAATACATGCGCATATTGTATCATACAGTGTCACAGCTTCTTACGACGATAAATGTGTTGTCGGTAATTTTTGACACGTATATAATTGAAAATACAATAAATAATTTGTATTAAAAAGATTATTAATTTAATTAACATTTAGGTAAAATTAAATATTTATTAATTTTAATTATCACAAAACTTTTTCATATGTATTTAGTTTGTGTTTGTATTATTTTCAAAAATATTTGTGTTTGACATCTATCAATAACTTGAACATGAGTGATGAAAATTCAACAGAAGATGGTATTTAAAACTTTATTTACTTCGTTTCAGATTTAAATAAATATAATTTAGAAACATGGCAGCAGTCGAGCAGCCGTGTTACACTATAATCAATTCACCATCGGACACAGAACCGTACAATGATATGCAATTAAAATCTGATTTGGGTAATTATAACTCTTTGTATTTAATTAGTTTAATACTGTAGCAGAACCAATAAGAAGATCCATCGACCTTCGAAAAAGTCTATTTTGTACGTTTTTTCAAATTTAGTCATTCTTAAAGTCGGTATAACTTTGACCCGCTTTAGAAAGTCGGTGAAAGTGTTTATACCAAATACGAGTAAGCTTACATATGAGTTATTTGAGGAGCAGCCAATGACTTTTATGAAAAATGGAAAAAAGAGTTCGTAAATTTTTGATTTTGTAAGTCATATACTACCCGATTTAATTAAAACAACTTCTTTCGAAATATATATTAAGACACTCATCATAGAAATTTACGAAAGTTGAATATGCCAAATTCCATAGAATATACTGGCCATTCTTACCTACTTTAAAATGGCTAGACTTCCACTGATTTAACTATTGCTATAATAATTGCAAACCAATGAAATAACATCATAAATCTATTTTAGAAAAAGGCGATGTGAAAGTGAAAATTGAAGCTTTGAAGAAAACAATACACATGATTTTATCGGGAGAGCGATTACCTCCAGGTCTTTTAATGATAATAATTCGATTTGTTTTACCCATTCCTGATCATACATTAAAAAAATTATTGTTAATATTTTGGGAAATTGTTCCTAAAACATCACCTGATGGTAAACTACTTCAGGAAATGATTTTGGTTTGTGATGCATATCGAAAGGTAAGTTTTCGTTTACAGTTCAAATTGTTTTTATTCTGACAATTAAATGTGGTGAACTTTTTAATTTGGTGAAAAAATAAACAACTTTTGTTTGAAACTTTTTTTCGTAAACATCACTGTTTACCCGTGAGGGCGCAAATTGTATAGTATGCATTATATGGGGATATGTATGTATGTGTAATATGATAGAGCAATCAACATTGTCTATGCATGGCATTTCAACAATTAACTCAGTCAATTGTTTGTTTTCACTTGTTGATCATCATATATTGCCCAATCAGTTTTTTGCTGGATGGCCTATTTTATTGGAACTTAACAATAACTCGATATAATTTTTTTAGGATTTACAACATCCAAATGAATTTGTACGAGGTTCCACATTACGTTTTCTATGTAAATTAAAAGAACCAGAATTAATTGAACCATTAATGCCCCCAATACGGACATGTTTAGAGCATCGACATTCGTATGTTCGTAGAAATGCTGTTCTTGCTATTTTTACGATTTATAGGTAAGAGTAACATTTTTTTTCTCGAAAATTTGTAATTTTTAAAATTTTAATTGTTTTTAAACAGGAATTTTGAGTTCTTAATTCCTGATGCCCCAGAATTAATTGCTAATTACTTGGATGGTGAACAAGATATGTCTTGTAAACGAAATGCATTTTTAATGCTTTTACATGCGGATCAAGATCGCGCTTTGGCCTATTTGGCTTCTTGTTTGGATCAAGTTAATTCATTTGGCGATATTCTACAGTTAGTTATTGTAGAATTAATTTACAAAGTAAATAGTTTTGATATCTTATTATTGTCAATTTTTTTTTTAAAATAATAATAATTTTAGGTTTGTCATGCAAATCCAAACGAAAGATCTCGATTCATCCGCTGCATTTATAATTTGTTGAATTCGAGTAGTCCAGCTGTACGATACGAAGCAGCTGGAACATTGGTGACTTTGTCCAATGCACCAGCAGCAGTTAAGGTAAATATTAACGTTTAAAACCTCTCAAAGATTAATTATCTCATAAACTAACGACAGGAATGTTTTGTAAATGGGTACAGATACTTCTAAATCTTTAATAAATACTGTGGTCTTATTAAGTAGCTGACATTTCTGAGTCTCGAGTTATGAACCTTAAATTAGTGTGTTTAACGTCTATTCCCTATAATTCAATAACCAGTCTTAAACTAGTAACTTTAACATCGTTTTCACGAAAACCAAGAACAAGAATGACATCATATTTTGGCTATATTAATGTTGAAATGAATTTTTAGGCCGCTGCAAGTTGTTACATCGAACTTGTTGTAAAAGAAAGTGACAACAATGTAAAATTAATTGTATTGGATCGATTAATCGCTCTACGAGAATCACCTACAACTGAGCGTGTATTGCAAGATCTTGCCATGGATGTATTACGAGCATTAGCCTGTCCAGATTTAGAAGTTCGTCGTAAAACTTTAAATTTGGGTACGTATATTCAAATTTGGATACAAAATTCGAAAAAATTATGATTAATTTCATTTTCCATGTAGCAATGGATTTAGTATCGTCTCGAAATATCGAAGAGATGGTCTTGGTTTTAAAAAAAGAAGTTGCGAAAACGCATAATGTCGAACATGAGGATACTGGAAAATACCGTCAATTATTAGTTCGAACTCTTCATATGTGCTGTATTAAGGTAGAAATTAAAAGTCAAAGATGTTTTTAACAACTTTCGATAAAATTTTATATATAGTTTCCAGATGTAGCTGCAACAGTTATTCCAGTATTGATTGAATTTTTATCCGATTCAAATGAGTTAGCGGCCGCTGATGTTTTAATCTTCGCAAGAGAAGCTATTCAGAAATTTGAAAATCTTCGTCCACTCATTATTGAGAATCTTTTGGATGCCTTCAGTGGTATTAAAACATCAACTATACATCGATCAGCGTTATGGATTCTTGGAGAATATGCAAATACGTTACAAGATATTACAGCCACGATGAGTAAAATACATTTAGGACTGGGAGAGGTGAGGAACGATTTAAATTATCAAACACGATTAGAATTTTCAGTTTAATGAAATATTGATTTACAGATACCTTTGGTGGAAGCAGAAATGAAGCTTGTAGCTGGTGAAAAATCTGAAAATGAGGAATCAGCTACTCCAATGACTCCAATAAAAAAAGTCACATCCGATGGAACATACGCCTCTCAATCCGCATTTAACACTGTTACGTAAGTATTGGAATTTTTTTTTTTAAAACAAGATATTATGATTTCAAATTACCATACTATGGCTGCTCCATTAGTTTTTCATACACTGGCTAAAAAAAGTAATTTTTGTTCTAGTTCCAAAAAAGATATAGAAAATCGTCCCAAATTAAGAGGATATTTAATGAATGGGGATTTCTTTATTGCAACGGCTATTGGATCAAATTTAACAAAATTAGCTGTGCGCTACATCAATCTAGTGCCAGATCCAAAGAAACATAATGCATTTTGTACAGAAGCAATGTTGATAATATCTTCGATGCTTCATTTAGGAAAATCAGGTATGTCTCTAAATAAATAGGTTAATATTTTACATGGAGCCGCATTTTTACTTACTATTTTTTAGGTCTACCATCCAAACCATTAACAAATGACGACGCTACACAGCTTTATCTATGTCTTCGCTTGCTATCTGAACGCAAATCCGAAATCGTAAACATATTCAGCAAAGAATGTCGTGAAGCATTAAGTACGATGCTTGCTGCCAACGAAGAAGAAGATGTAACTACACAAAAAGCTAAAGAAAAGAATGCCCAAATTATACAACCCGATGATCCAATATTATTCTTACAATTAAGCGCCGGAAGAAATGATTTAGGCGGTGAAAATGTATTTGAAGCATCGTTAACGAAGGCTTTGATTGGAGGCCATACACCAGGACAAGGAACCGCTTCAGAAATTACTGCATCTAGCAGTAAATTAAATAAAGTTCAACAACTTACTGGATTCTCAGATCCAGTGTACGCTGAAGCATATGTCCATGTTAATCAATATGACATTATTTTAGATGTTTTAATTGTGAATCAGACAAGTGAGTTTAATTTTTAGACGATTATTGACCCCAGCTAAATATTTTTTAATCTTCTTTCCAGGTGATACGTTACAAAATTGTACATTAGAACTAGCCACACTTGGGGATCTTAAATTAGTTGAAAAACCCCAACCTGTTGTATTGGCGCCTCATGATTTTTGTAATATTAAAGCAAATGTTAAAGTTGCCTCAACAGAAAATGGTTTAATATTTGGAAATATTGGTAAGTTATTTTAACTTTTATAGTACAAATGGTAAAACAAGTCCTTACAAATTTGAATAATAAATTAATGCAAGTAAAATAGTGACGCTTTCAAAAATTGTATTTACAATTAGGATAAAAATAATTACCTAATCAAGTATTTGGCACCCAAAAAAGTGATAATTTGACAATTTAAGAAGTATTTTAATTTGAATATTTTTATTGACCTTTAAACATTTGGTTTACATAGCCATTTTTAGCAAATATACATTACATAATTTAACAAGTAGCATTTGAAATTTTTGAGGACCTATCTAATGATTAATGGTAAGAAATAAAGCAAGAAACTTATTTATTGAAAATTTACAGTTTATGATGTAACTGGTGCAGCATCTGATCGAAATGTTGTGGTATTAAATGATATACCCATTGATATCATGGACTATATAATGCCAGCTAGTTGTAACGATAGTGAATTCCGAAAAATGTGGGCTGAATTTGAATGGGAGAACAAAGTATCAGTGAACACAACAATTACAGATTTATCCGAATATTTACAGTATCTTTTGAAAAGTATTAACATGAAATGTTTAACACCGGAAAAGGCATTATCTGGTCAGTGTGGATTCCTTGCAGCAAATATGTATGCAAGATCAATTTTTGGTGAAGATGCATTAGCTAATCTCAGTATTGAAAAGTCGATTAGCAACCCAGATAGTCCAGTTGTCGGCCATATTAGAATACGTGCTAAGAGTCAAGTAAGTATATTTTTGCTTTTTATTTGTGTATAGTTTAAAATTTCTCTATGTTCAATATTTTTGTTCTTTCACAGGGAATGGCCCTAAGTTTAGGTGAGAAAGTCAACAAGTCACAGAAAAAGGGTACACGAAGTAAAGTATGTTCTGCTTAAATATAAATATTGCATTTTTTATATATAATTTGGTTTTCCTTAAAATATTCATTGTAGAAGAGAGTTTTATTAAATATAATTTAATTAAACACAACTTAAAATTTTAATTTCAATGTCTCCTTTTGATGTGTTCTATAACGACAGTGTTTCAATCTTTTCGATTTTATCAAGTACTAATGAGGTTGCCACCGCTTATCGGTGACTCCCATGCTATTTCGTGAAAAGTAATTCACTATAATAAAGTATCATATTATTATTTGTAAATCGAAAGAACTTATAAACCCATATTGTTTGTCACCTTAAACTTTTGAATGGACACTTAGGCATGGAGCGGTGCTAACGTGGAAGAAACTGCAATATCTAAAATTTTTGGAAAAACATTTTGGAAAAACATTTTGGAAAAACACGCAATCTTCACTAATACATCTCTCATAATAATTAAATTTGAATAAACTAAATAGTCCAAGAGCTAGTGAACCATCTGGGACGGTTGCAAATATGTGCCAGACCATAGCAAATTTGTCATAGGTGTGGTAGTCCTACTTCCACAAGGCTGAAATTTTGAGGTAATATTCTTTCAATAGTTTAAAAAGTACATTGTGTTGATAATCTTTTGTGCCATCATTCGCAGTATTGAAATCAAAAAATTATGGCACAAAAGTTTATCAACATAATTTTGCAAACGCTTCTTTCTACCGTGAAAGTATTCTGGCTGTACGAGACAAGTTAGAGTACGATATGGACACAGAAAATAACAATTATTCAAGTTTTTTACCCAATTATTCCATCTAACTCAATTTTGTACAACCTAAGTAGTATTTTTATGAGTTTCAGTTGATCCAAACAGGTTTGAAATACTCGGCCCGTGAAAATTTCATTTGTTCTTGCGTAAACATATCATTTCATCTTCATTTGGTTCACATTAAAGTAAAAATAATGCAGTTCTGGCTAATAATCGAGATTTTGGTACTCTCACATTCAATAAGGAAACTCGTTAAAATATGGTCAACATATTTTTGTAGTAACCATCGTTAACTATTATGTTTAACCATCTTTAACATGGACTATTTTGTCTCGCGTTTTTCACTTTAAAGGAAGTGATAAAAGAATAAAAAATGATTCCGTTATATGTATTATTTACATCATTCAAATACAGTTTAAAATATAATTTGATTATAATTTATTAAAAGATAAATAAACAAATAATTAATATAATTAAATTAATAAATAAATGAAATAACAAATATTGAGTGTGATAGGCGTAAAAGTGTTTTATTTAATTAAAATTAATAAAATAAGTATTATGTGGTGTTTTGTTTTCATAAAACTATGCAGAACAATTGTTATATTTATACCATTTCATTGTTAATGCTGAAAAATATTTTGGATGTTGTTGAGTTTACTTGGGTATTTTTTTTTTTTTTTAAATTATTTATTTGTAAATTACACAAATGAAAATATACGTAAATAATAATTATAATTAAATATAATTCTTATAGCATCAAATTGTTTTGTATACATGACATAATTAATATGTGATGTTAAGATGACGGCCGCTCAGGTGGAACCACTTGGAAATTGAGTCAGCATCAGTTCAGAGTGAAAATAGTTATTTTTTAATCTGAAATAAAAAAACATAAACCGAATTATGCACAAGTCAATATTGAATGAGTTATCGGCTATGTATTCTAGAAACTTAGTTTGGGCTGTGGAAATCAATGGCTTTTATTCAACTCAGCAAGACAATTCTGCTTTCATGCCATTAACGAACTAAGTTTTGAATACAAATTTTGGTATTAAAAATTTAGTACTCAATGGATTCAGGAATCACTTCATGTTGATGGGCTTAATCAAATCTAAATTTACAAAGGATTTTGATCGGTAATTTGATTCATTATCATTTTATTTACTATTCTTTATTATTTTGATAAAAAATGTCGTCCATAATTAAAATATTAGTTAAAATCTGAACACGCCATTTTTAATCAAGACCATTGAAAGAAATTCAAAATGTAAGCTTAGTCTTTAACATCAAATAAGCGTCAATTATTGCCAAAATGGCAGTAAATGGTGGTAGTTTTCAGTAATTGATGCTAACGTTATTTACTAACAATTTGGCATTATTTGAAGCTCAAGTTGAACGACACTAATAATGATTTTTGACTGATTGACAGTTTGCTGTCTCGTGACTAGATCTCGGTTATAGGTACGGTCTTTTCAACACATTATCTACTTAGTGCCATCTACAGCGTTATTTCTTAACTTACATTAATTACGAGTAACTTATTCTTCTTCTTCCTCCTCTTCTTCTTCTTCCTCTTCCTCTTCTTCTTCTTCCTCTTCAACTTCTTCTTCAACTACTTCCTCTTCTTCTTCTTCCTCCTCTGGTTCAGGTTCATAAGTTGGTTCAAGGTCATCATCCTTCTTGCCTTCTTCTTCGCCTTCAGGTGATTCTGGGTCGCCAGGTTTGCGGCCAGGGCGTTCACCGAACCATTTTGGTAATCGTGCTGTAATTTATTCATTAAAATTAATTAATGTATTTGCAGGTTTCAAAATTAACGGTTAATTATTTAGTTAATTGCAAACTATTTTCGTTATAAAGGAGTTTTCTAAACGAAAATCTGAATGGTTTCAGATAAAAGTCTATTGTTTATCTAGATACAACTTTAACGCTCTGTTGGTTCCGCTTTAGAGATATCCGTCATTTGTAATATTCATGTTACACTTGTCGCGTTTTTACTGTAGTTCAGACATGCAAGTCTTCAAAATTAAAGTAATTATTTAATGCCTCTTATTATGACTTAAAATATGGAGCAGAATCAACGGAGTGTGCACTAAGAGTTTTTGTTTAATAAGAACAATTTTTAATACTCTTTTGTGAGTGGTTAAATAACAGAATTGACAAATTATTAAAACACATTTAAATAACAATTGGGACAGATTCAAAACAATTACGCAGAAAGCTAGGTTTATGGACAGCGAACTTCGATAAGTCAAATAGGTGAAATATTTTTGAAAGGTTATCATTTTTTTTCTTTCGTAGAGCTGACCATTAAAACAAAAGCTCTAAGTTTTATTTTCTTGCAGATCTGCCAAATCTGCAAATCTTTTCGGTTGCGGATCGTGATATAAGAGTCGTGGAGAACTACTGATCTCTTAGAGATTAAAATGAAAACCATAAGTTTTGACTCATCAAAGCTCGATTATTTTGCAAATTTGTTTGTGTTGACTAAAGTTTAGTGTTCTTTTTTGTAAAAATAAAAATACTTGTGATTTAGTGATGGATTAATTAATCCTAGTGCGTACTCACCTTTTTGGCGGGAATCCCATTGTCCAAATTTATCTTTCCAGGTTTTTTCGGAACATTCTTTAATTTGTTCTTCAAGACCCTAAATGTATGTATGTAAATGTGCAATTAATGATAATGAAAACATATAAACATTAAAATTAATTCTAAAAACAATTAATGGAATAAATATTATTAGACACAAATTAATGAAAATTTGTAGAAATGGGGGTGGGTGTTGAAGAGAATATTTTTATGTTTGTGTTGAAAGTAATTTGAGTGATATTTCATTGTAAAAAGATATTGATGAGGGTTGCAATCACAAAAATACACAGGAATTAATAACATAAATTTTAGAACAATATTCATTTTGTTTTAAACACATCGTGCTTGGATAAAATGTGTTTAAGAGTCATTTCAACTGACCTCGACTTCGTTTCATAAATTGGTCCAATCTTTCAGTCCATGTTTTTTCCATCATTTCTGCATAAACTGTGTTATAACCCTAACCGTTCAACAGTTTATTTTTTTAATAAAATTAATTGAAATTTTCTACTTAGATAATTCTGAGAAGTATATATTTAAATTCAATAAAAATGAATCTTACCCCTTCGAATAATTTCTTTTTGTCGTCATATGATCGAGTGTCTACACGTCGTTCATATTTGGAGGCAACTTGGATTTTAGGTGGATGTTTACCAGTGAGAGCTTCTGGGTCCAAACCTTTTTTAAGGGCTTTATGCCTGAGTTGTTGTTTCTGTCTTTCTTTCAATTCTTTAAGCTATTCAAAATAAAGTTTTCATTAATTTATTGTTGAGCTTAAGTTATTTTATTGTTAACTTACATCGTAGTCTTGACGTTTTTGCCTTTCTTCAAGATCGTATTTTTCTGTTTCAAGTTTAACAATGCAATCCCAAAGTTCTTGAGCTTTGGCACGAAGTTTATGTTCACTGAATCCTTCAATGGCAAGTGGTTTGATACGGATGGACAATGAAATTCTCTTTTCTTCTTCCAGTTGTTCTTTGGTCTTGTTCCTTTCAAGTTGGGCAGAGGAGAGGTTGAACTAAAATTGATAATATTAAGGTTAGGCTTTTTTTTTAATTTGGAATTTTTGTTGATTTTTACTTGGTTATCTTTTTTGCTGATGGTGAAATTGGGACCCTTCTTGTCTTTTTCTCTGTTGGAAGCCAACATAGCTTGACGTTTCTTTTCAGCTTCTTCTAAACGTTGCCGCTTCTCCTCAATGTCTCGTTGTTTCTTTTCTTCAATTTCACGTTGTCTACGCTCTTCCTCTTCCTTCTTGCGTTGAGCCATACGTTTTTCCTCTTCAGCACGAGACACTTTCCGCTTAGCCTGTTTTTCTTTGAGGCGTTTCAACTCATCTTCTTCCTTGGCACGTTGTTTACGCCATTCGTTAATGTATTCTTTGAGTTGTTCATCTAAGTCAGATCGTTTTTGATCTTGACGCTATAAAATCAAAACTTTGAAAATAAGGTCACATTTGAATATTAATAAAATATATTACCTTGATGAATTCTGGATCTCCAGCGGGTGCCTCTCCCCTATAAATTATGAATATAAATGTGAAAAATGATTATCTATATATTTTGATGCCTACAAACTTTGTACAAAATTATTTCAGAAAGAAAAGACCTTATGCTTAAAATTTTTTTAACTTTATAAGACCAACATAATATTTAACGCTTTACTTTAACAATTCTTCGGGAAAAGGGTTAAATATTGTTGTTCTCAAAATTGAGAAAAAGTTAAGAAAATGAAACATAAATAAAGGATTTATAAAAAAAAAGCAAATCCAAAAAAAATGTTAATTGTATTCCATTTTGAAAAACGATTATTATTACGCAGCGACATGCTAGTTTTGCCATTTGGAATTTATAGCTCTCAAAAATGTGTATTTTATGTGGCGAGAGCTATTGCAATGAACGCAACAGAAGCCTTAATAAAATTAACTACATGCCGAATTATGAAAAAAAAAAGTTTCTTTAAACAAAATCATATTTTATTTACAAATTTCGTTGAAAAATCATTTTATTTACTAACTCTATTGATGCATTCAAAATTTTTTAAAACACAAATATTTAGCACAAAAATTATTTTTCATAGCGAAGAAAATTAATCAAGTTTCGTAAATCGTATTAATGACAATTGAAGAGGAAAATTAATAATTTTATGCTAAATATTTATTAGTTTTTTTATAGGGCGAACATAAAAATCGGGACAGAACAAATTGTTGTAGAAAACAGTTAGTGTTTTTTATACGTTCAATTTCACCCCAAATCTCTCTCGTCAAATGTGAAGGTATATATATCTTTGAATGCTATCAACTTACGTTAAAGTACCTCGCCTACTCCTATAAAAGAAAACAAAAAGAAAAAATAATGATAAATTACAATGATTTGATTTTTATAGAACAGAAATTTTCTTGTACATTATTTTTATCCAAATAACTTCACCAAAATCTACAATTTTTATCAACGTGAAATAAGTATTTTAATTGAAATTTTGGAAAATTCAGATTTCTAGAATTTGGGTGGAGTTACCCAAGTCAGCTTTTATCAAACAAGAATGCTCATTTGGTGACCTCTACGTAAAAGTTGAGATCTGATTTTTTAAGGGCTAGTTCCTAGAAAAGGCGATGACGATTGCTTATTTCCTGGATAAATTTGTTCAGGGGATGAAGGTAAAATTATCCGAAAATATTGAATAGGTGAGATTGAAAGTTTTGCAATTTCTTCGGTGTTTTGAACGCCAACACATAGCTTCCGTGGAAATTCTCGACCGCACAATGAAACATGATATTCTCCACGATGATGTTTCATCTATACCCGAGCTATGATGAAAGCATAAAGAGAGATAACTTTGATGGTATCGTTATTTTCCAAAAATGCAATTTGCAAGATTTTTTCTCATAATCTACCTAATACAATGTGTATATCGATATTCGGAAGACTTTGTACTAGCTTATGGCTAATTTTTAATCAGCCACAGCCAGCCGATATTCCGTTATAGATCGTTATGCTTTAGGGTAAGGAATCTCTGGAACGATTCAAACTGTTTCATTTCCTATTTCGAAAAAGGGAATTCTTTATTTTGAATGAATTTGTGAATGTTATTTTCTGACTGTGGACAAAAATTCAATAAAATGTGTCAAAAAGTGATTTCGTGTCTGGATTATCTTATAATTCACAATTTAGTTAGGGTGTTAATAGGCGCATCGTAAATTATGTTTTACCTAAACTTCGCTTTCGAGTTTCATGTTTTCAAGAGCCTCTTTAAGTGATTATTTTAAGCTTCGACAAAAATATGAATGTTTCATTGAGTGTTTGAGTGGATTTTTGACTATTGATAAATGGTACGTAATCAGATGTCGGGATTTATATGATATATTTATTGGCCTTAAAAATGGTAAGTGCAAGTATTGCCATCTGGTAGTCGAAATTGTAACTACTGAATTCGGGTCTACTTCTGATTTTAATTAGTATGAATTATTATCACTAGTTGGCGAGTTGCAACTTCCAGTTATCAATAGCACGGTATTAATGAAGCAACGGACTTATTTCTTCCGAGGTTTCCTTATTTTTCTTACGTAAGTCTTTTTAAATTTGCTATTTTCACTCGTTAGCTACTGTTTTTCACATTGATCAAAATTAAAAATTTTATGGTATATTGATTCTAAGGATAACAAAAATGTACGATATTTACATAATGGTTAAATTTAATTTACTTTTATTTCATTTTTTATTGTATTTTTTAAAATTTTAGAAGATTTAATTTAGGTATGTTATTTTAAATTGATTATTTATTTGAATTTATGGTGAATTTAAAAAAAATTTAATTAATTTATATATTTTTATTAAACATGAAACATTTTCAAGTATTAAAATTTAAATATTTAATTTTTAGTTTAAAACAATTTTTTTAAATAAAAATGATCCATTTGTGATTAAAAAACACTGCCCCACGTATGGAGAGTATAACTGTTTTTTGAAAAAAAAAAGTAATAAATTAGGTGATTGGTGGCTTTTGTTTTCAAAAAAAAGCTTGTGTACTGGAAAGCGGGATTATTTGTTGATAAAAATTTACAGCTGCTATTTATAGCATAATAATAAAATATTTTGATTTATGGTTTTAGAATTTGACAAAAAAGCAAATTTTATATACAAAACACAAAAAAATTAAATATAGACATAGACGCCCTTTATAAAAAGCCAAACAAGCGTCAAACATTTATTTATTTTTTAAAAGAACCATTACTGCCAGTTTCAAAAATTTTTTATGAAAAATTAGTTACAAAAAAATATATATAACTTTGTCTTTTCTTTCGAAAGCCAAGCCGAAATATTGAAATTACAAATAATATGGACACAAGTAAAATTTGGTAAAAAATGAATTAATTATCCAAAAAATAATAAAAAGTGCTAAAAGTTTTCATTGGATGAGGTATTATGAATCTAAATTTGGTTTAAAAAATGTCATTGCGGACAAAAAAATGCGATTTTTTTTGCGAAAATTTCAATCTCATTTAATACCAAAATTTACGATAAATAAACGGATGTGAGCACATGAAATATTATTTAAAAAAATATTTATTTACAACATTTATAAAAGTCTCAGAAAAATTTAGTACGATTTAAAAAAATCAATTTTACGAGAAAAATTTACGTAAAATATTATAAAATTTTTAAAATATTCATGTTTCTAAATCGTACTTGAGAAAACACAAGAAAGGAAAAATTTACATAAGACAAAAAAAGGCTTGGCTTCGTTTTTTTTCTTCAAAATAATGACTTCAAAAAACAAAAATTTGTAAAAAAAAAAATTAAACACTGGCAGTAAGAATAGCAAATAAACGTTTTGGCATTATTTGTGTTTGACTTACTCGATTTTTTTCTCTGGTTGTCTTGTTTTATATCCAAAAAAAACGTACAGTTTGGATGTGGAAGTATCATTTTTATATGGAGGAGTAGGATAAACAAAAACAAAAAATAGATTGTGTCAGTGATAATATGTTGAAAATTAATTTATAGAGATAAAAGCAAAAAAATTTTGTCTAAAAAAAAATTTGGATTTTGATAATTTGAAAAAAAAAGGATAAAATTTTGTTTTGTGTAAATATTTTGGATACTAATTTTCTAATTGGTGAATTTAGTTGCCAATTGTTTTAAAAAATGAAATTATTTTATAAATTTAAGCTTTTTAGTTTTTACCGGATTTGAAAATATTTTTCACAGCTTTTTTTTAAATTGTTGCATACTTACTTCCTGCAAATAAAAGAATTATTTTGTTAATTTTCATCAAAAATTTATGAAAAATATATAAAGCCAAGTAAAATTTTGGATGCAATATTTTTGTTCGTTGTAAAAACTTCTTAATCGTTGGCAATTGGTGCCTTCCAGTTCAGGTAACTTTAATATTAATCCTGGTAATAAAGAAAAATTTCCGCCGTTTAAATTAAAATTGTTATTTGCCGCGAAAAACACAAACATCATATCTAAATGTGGGAAGGAGTGGGAAAATTTGGGATACCAACTTTACCCATAAGGTAACCGGGTAATTTTCACGTGAGGTTGTAGGTTTCAATCTACCGTTTCAAGAAATAATAGATTGCCAAGTCAACTTGGTGGATAAAGTATGGCAACCTTTTTTCAAAGGTTGCCAACCTTTTTTTAAAAGTTGGCAACCATACTTTACTCACCAAGTTGACCTGGCAACCTAATATTTCTTGAAAAGGTAGATTGAAAGCTAAAACTTCGTGTCAAAATTACTGGGTTACTTTATGGGTTACGGTGGTATCCCAATATGGCATTATAAATTTCACCCGGTTTGGTAGGGTTGCCAAAGCCCATTGTTTTTACGGGTTTGATTTATTACAAAGTTTGGGTCAGTTACCGTTGGACCAAGTGATTTTGCAGTCCGCTCCCGAACCAATATTATAAAACATGAAAAGAAAACTCCATATGTTATGATGTGAGAAAACTCCATGTGTCATGACAGTTCTACACAGTTTCTGCTTTAAAATGAATTCCTTTTTTTTCAGACGCAGAAATTTTGTTTCCCGCCAATAATAATTTTAAATACCCATGCTGGAAGGCTATTCAATAAGCGTCAATTTTATTTGCAGTAAAAATCAGTACACTTACGTTGGTTCGACTTCCTCTTCCTCAACTTCAGATTCTTCCTCTTCGCTATAAAATTAAGTAAAAAAAAAAAAAAACTTTAAATTAAATCTTTACATAAATCATTAGTTGAACCCAATAGCTGTGTATATGCATCAAGAAAAGCCATGCTGCAAACGAAAAAATCATGCAATAACTTAATGCGATAAATAGCGATAAAAGCATTTACAAAAAGGATGGAAATAAATGATAGAATAGTGAAAGTCGGAATAGTGAAGTTTTATTTGTTAAAGCATAAGCTCCTTACGTGGTCAGTGATTTGCAAAAATTTTATCTTTAATTTTTTTGAAATAAATATATATTTTTTAAGTTTTTAAGCTGCTGAATCTAAATTAAGCAGTTGAAAGCTTTGCGATGGTTTATTTCATCTATACTTACGAGTAAACTTCTTCCTCGTCAGACATGGTTAAGGGAGATTAGAGATCTGAAAAATATTACAAGAAAATTAATCATTATTTTCGTGATTCTTATGAAATTAAAAAAATAATTTTGATAGTTTGGGAGAAAAAGCATAGAAACTACATAGAAAATTAGGAACTGTTTTACATGGAATTTTGCAACTGTGTTCTACGAAAGGTGTGATTCCAAAATTTTTAATATATACATTTTTTTTTGCATTTTGAACATTTTCAAAAGATTTTTAATTTAAAATATTTTTTTCTATTAATAGAAAATTTTATACAAAGTAATAAAAGCTTAGTAAAATTAATTAAGCTTTACATTTTTGATAAAAATAAATTGATTACTCATTAAGAAATTTTAATTTTAAATCAATAAGTGTTTCATCATCCAAAAATACCTAAAGGTATGATCAATTGCGACTTAATTTTTTTTTTTACCTTCAAAAATAAATATAATTGTTTTTGGTATGTTTGCCAAACATTCAAGTGGGCAGTTTATCAGGACATATTTCAGAATTATTGACACCATTCAATTAATTTAGAAATTGCATTACAATAGAGTGACACTAACATTGAAAAATTTATAGGGGAAGTCATAGGGAATTTTAATTTTTTAATTTTAACTTTTGGATACCATCACTATCATCTTTAGTTTAATAGATACGCATGTGCATATTCTTCATCATATTATCTTGAAAATTAAGAAAGAATTCAGTAAAAAGAAGGCACTTTGAAGGCCTTTGAAGGCACTTTACTAATGGTCCTTTGCAAGCAACAAATTTACTAACCCGACTCCAATTAGCAACTGGTGCAGTAAACCCCAAGAAATATGTAGCCCTCAATGAACAAGTAGCTATTTGTCATTGCACGGAAAATTGTGCACAGAGAAAGAATTAATACCACATTTGTAAAAAAAAAAGGTGGTGAAACTTATGCAGGTGGTGTCTTACAAACTCGAGCAATCAGATCTAGAACCGCTCTCGTATGATCGTATGCAATTGAAAATTTAACCCTCGTTACACAATATACTACTAAAGAAAACACCTAAGTATTAATAACTTGTTCTTCTTATATTTTTAAAATTTGGCATTAATACTAAGAAGTAAAAAAGTCAAAATTTACTTTCTATTTATAGTACTTTTAAACTTTTTTTTCGTATTTCTATTTTTAGCGAGTTATATTTTTAATTTTCAATCTTTATATTTTACACTTAAAAATATGGTGGAAGATGGTGGAAGAGCAGATAAGTATATTTTTAAATTTTTATCTGTAAAAATATCAGGGTGGTTTAGGTTGTAACAGCAGAAATTCATAGAAAAAACTTTTCTCGCGTTGCTCGAAAATGCTTTGAAAAGTAAAATCGTGTTGGAAATACCTTCAAATTATAATAAATAAAATAATTTATTTTTCCTTAGTAAGAGTTTTTTCAAAATTATAAACATTACAGTTTCATATTTTTTTGACTTCCCCGCTATAAAAATTAAAAATATTTAAAAGTTGAAAAGCTATTGAATTCCTTCCAATTTTCAAAATCGAGTTTTCATCGGATCTCGAAGGTTTAAGGTCCTAGGAACCTATTTCGAACCCTTTGCGTGTGATATGTGCATGCAAACCCCTCATAATTTTTAAACGGCTCGAAAAAATCGAATTACGGTTTGGAGCGTTCCAAAAGATTTTACAAGATTTTTGCGAATTTCTGAAAGCCCTATCAAAGTCAGGTGGTTTGTTTAAAATATCGCTGTCGGCAAATTTCAAAAAAAGTTTTTCCATAAATATCGAAACTTTATTCATTTTATATAAAATTTCGGTAATGAAGTGGTATTTTTTACGCTGTTTAAAAAAACGGTACAATATTATTGAATTCACAATAAATTCTCGAAAAGAATGATCCATATCTCATACCATTGATTTTAGTAATTTATCACAATAAGTCTTTAACCCATACTGCCCAATTTCCTTTTTTTTTAGTAACGTTTTGGCAATATTCACAAAAACATTATTTTTCTTCCAAAATTTTGATACCTTGTATCTAAAAAAGGACGCTTTTACTGTATCATGATTTCCTATACAAGATTTTAAAATGGTTTTAGGATTTGCATAAGGCTTAAGTTTTCCATTTTTTTTTCTAAATTTTAGTATTTTCTCAGTATTTCTAGTTTTTAAACTGAATAAAAAGCTTTTTTTCAGACAAATATAAAATAATTAAACGATGGAAATTGTAGATAGTGAATCTATAATTTTTGACTTATAATACTCTTAAACCTTAATATGCATTGGAAGGCTTTTTCAACTTTTATGTGAAATGTTTGAATGGCTTGCATCTTATTTCCATTTTTCCAGCTTTCCGAAGTCAAATAATGGTCAAAATAAATAAATTTAAAACAAATTATGTATGGCTGGTCTTGTGAAATTATGTAAAAATAAATCAGTTTCGACATAAAAGTTTAAATAAATCAATGAAATAATTATAAAAATATCACGCAGTCGTATGTAATTGAATACGAACTTTGATTACGTCGACATAAACGTAAATCGTAAACCGTTAATTCTCTATACAAGGTGTTCGGTAATATTCGGTAAACGAGAGAGTAAATTTAGTTGAGGCTACCATATAGTGTTTTATGAGATGATCATATATTGCTAATTATAGATTTCTCGAAGTCGCGTTCAGTAGCGAGCCAGCTGCTAAACGAATTTTAACGTTTGTTTCTATTTCCTTTTCATATTACAGTTCGTATTTTAAGACATGTATTTTAAAATAAATAGTAATTCTAATACAATTAAATGTTCACTATAAATTAGTAATGATTTTTTGTACATGTGACGTAAAGTCTACTCTGGCCAATATTATATATTTTAAAAAGATTTTATTTTTAGATAGTTTACACTTAATTGTTCTCTGTTAACATTTTTGGATCGAATCCAGAGTTTATAGAATAGCTTATTTTTTATATTTGAAAAGAATATTTATTTGTAGTATATTTTTAAAATAAAAAATTTTATAATCCAGATTTTTGGAACGATTAATTTAAATTTAAATTTTAAATCATGTTTTTCGACATGAGTTTAATTAAAAAATAAATTAAGAAAATTTTAAATAAATAAAATAAATTATTGTAATACTAAATTTATAATTATTGTAAAAATTAGATGAAAAAAGTAATACAGGATTATGATGTCATATCCAAATTTTAGTATTTTATTAAAGAAATTTGAAATTTTAGAATAAGATTCATCAAACCGCATCGTTGCATAGAAAATTGAACTGTGATTTGCTAAAGATTTGTTTATCTTCATGGACAAATAGTCCTTCGTATTCCAATTTTGGAAAATAAATTCTTTGATTTATCGTTTTCCCGGTGGCGCTCGAATATAACGGCAATGTACTAGTTTTTAGTAAATTATTTAAGTTAACAACTTAATTTGCAATACTGGATGAAAAAAAATCTTTGGCATCATATTTCTATGTCACGAGATATAGAAAGGCAGCCAATTAATGCAAAACTTCAACAATATAGGTAATAACAATGAACTATCAAAGATAAGTTAACAATCATTGCACACTATACAATTTTTAAATTATGCTAAGTAAATTGTGTTTAAAGTGCGTTAAGTGTAATTTATTACTTAAGTGTATTATTTTTTACATACCACTTACAGAATCCAAAAAATTAATAATAATTTATAAAAAAAATTAATTTTGCAAAATATATCACTATAAATAATTACAGAAAATCACTTTAAAACACCATAAAAATACATAAATTTCACCAGTTTATTTAATAAATATCATTTATTAAATTATTAAAAAAATTCACTTTAAAGTTGGAGGACGCACATTGTTGCAAAAGCTGTTGAGAGTAGCACAAATTTTATTTTCGCTCTAAAATTTTCTCAAATAAACTGGTGAAACTTGGTTAAAATTATATATTATTATTTGCGAAAAAAATGATTACAGAAACACAGAAAAATTTTCACACTTACACTTCAAAAAAATTAAAAAGAAAAATCTGTTTATTATCGCCGGCCTTTTCAATTAAGTCAGCAAACAGAACAGGTTCAGAACGGAATGTGGAGACCGCGGGCGAAGAAGGCTCAAGCGGATCTGGCTCCGTTTAACGATATTGTCTTTAATTGAGTACAATAGTTAATCGTTACTTATATATGTTATGCGCATGCGTTAAGCCAAAAGTATAATTAGTATATATAAGAATGACTTAGTTTAGTATTTGCTTATTTTTATATTTAAATGAAATTTTACATATTTATAAATTATTTATATAATTAGATAAAGACAGATTTATATATGAAATGATTGTATCTCTTTTTAAATTATCGCTCTATAATATGAATTTCAAATGTGTATGGATAATGCGAAAAAGTGTAAACTATTTGTCTCTCTGTTCGTTGAACACCAGAGGAGTGTTTGTTTAAATTCTTTTTTTTTTTGTATATGTGCTAAATTTTGAATATTTTTTAAAATAAATTGGATTTTATTACAAGAAATCTGTTTTACATACTTAGATCTGGTTAAATTACAAAATAAATATGTGTGAAATTGCAATGGGTTAAATGAAAATAATATGTTTCAAAATGCTACTAGGACAGATGATACCAGCAACAATACTCCAGGCAAAGATACTCTGACAAAAATATCCATTTTAAAAATAATCTATTATAAAGGATATACCTTCGCAAAATAACCCATGATAAAAAAATTTAGTACGTCATTAATGAAACTTTCGGCGTAGAATGTGCGCACTATCGAGACTTGATTTTTCCTGTTGTATTGTTAGTACCTAATACGAAAATAAGCTCTTTTAGATCTGCCAGATTCAACACATCGATTTGAGGTTGCGAGCATCGCTGAAACTTTATAGGTTTATTTTTTGGGATGTATTTAATTGAAATTTTTTTTCCTTATCACAGCGGAAATACGGAGCTCAAGCACTTTTCGGAACTAAAGAAAATTAGAAATTCAGAGAAAATTTTTTTAACTTTATGACGTCATCAGAATCCAAAAAATTAAATTTTGCTCTATCACATCCAAATTTTAACCAATTTTGATAAACCAAGTATGTAATCCGACTAAATTTGGGCCATACTTTTCAAACTTGTGATCAAAATGAACCTAGCTCTAATAGGTTTCAAGAATGTAGTGTACTGGTCTCGGAATTAAACACATAAGTGATAGATAGGTAAAAACTGACATCACAGCTGAAAACCAAAAAAACTGACCCAAAATTAGTGGGTTTCTAAAAAAATTCCAATAAGATCGGATCAAATTTGCTTGTGTTACCGAAAAATTAAATTTTGCTCTATGCTTCCTTGGGGGTAGGGGGATTCAAAAATCGTCAAAATCATGTTGACGTAATTAATGAATGGCCCCTTACATATATAATTATTTATCCAAAAAAAGACTCCTGTCTGTAATTCAATGGCATCTGACCGCAGCAGCAATGCAATTATAATGTCAAGCTGAAATTTAGCTTCAAGGTTTTGCTATCGGGATCGTTAAAGATCTCGTTGGAGGGTAAAGTGAGGAGAGGGTCAAGAATAGCGGTCAAGAAAAAGAAAACTTAAGAGAGCGAACGGGTATTGAGTTGTATACAGATAAAAATTGATCAATCATTCGTGCTATTTGATCTGCTGCTGTTTTACAATGAGCGGGTTTTAAATTTTGTAAATTTCACTTGTTCTAATTCAGTTTGGAAGCGTAACTGTGTACATATGTTAACAATTTTTAATATTTTTAAAACCAACAAACCAGCATGTATTACTTTTAAACATATTATGATAGTCTGGTGATCGAATTATAAAATTAAACTATCAGCGCATGAAAATTAGTTTATTATAAATAATTAAATTAGAATATAAATTTATAAATATTAATAACTTGAGGCAAATATTATTGTTATATTTAAAACATAGTGCCTACATAGAACAACAAAGTCAACAATATAACAATATTGGCTATTTACCAATTGCTTATTATCTCTGACTACTCGTGATATGTTTTCATAATGCCTGTCCAAAAAAACTATTGAAAACTATTTTAGAAAAACATTCAATCAAACAATTGTAGAAATAATGAATTGTACCTATTCATTATTCAAAATGTATTCGCCGAAACGCAGAGATAAATAATATTTTTGGTAAGTTAACACAAACACAGTTCTAACGGCTGATTTTTTAAAATGAATAAACTTTAAATTGAAATTCAACCGGTAAAACTAATATTAATAACCACGTGGCTTCTTTGGATAGGTTATTTTACCGTGGCTAGCTTCAATTAAGCGCAATGTGCAAGCCGAACTTTTCACTGCTTTTCTCGAGCTTAGAATATCCACCAAGAAAATAGTCCATAGGTGAGAAATTACAAAAATGGTATAATTTTAAGGTGGAATTTTATTTAAGGTGGAATAACAAAATTTATTGTGCACAAATCATCTGTCAGCTGTCTAATTGAATCTCATTAGAAACAATGTGTACCATGGTTTTCGTATCTGGCACACTTTACGCTTCATTCGAGTCAGACCCGATGTGCTTATGACGCGCAAAGTCATATTTTAAGACAAATGGCATAAAATTAACTTTCCAATATCATGCCGATTGACTTTAATTTTGTATGTTTAATTACGATTTAAAGTTTATTTCTATAAAAAATAACGCCCTTTGTAAGTGAATTGCTGTCTTTGAGTTAGTTAGCGATGATCTGACTCTTTGGGCCCGGTTCTCGGTTCAGGTTAAATAAATTATTCAACACTAAAGCTTCTTCATCAACTTCTTAGTATTTCAGAAGGGGATTGAGTTAATTACAAAACGTTTTAGTAACAAATATAATGAAATTCTATGTTTTACCTACGCTTTTTATACCATGCATATATGTAATATGCAAGGTATATTAAGTTTAGTCCCAAGTTTGTAACGCTTAAAAATATTGATGCCACGCACAAAATTTTGGTATAGGTGTTCATAGAATCACCTAATCAGTCCATTTCCGGTTGTCCGTCCGTCTGTGGATACGATAACTCAAAAACGAAAAAAGATATCGAGCTGAAACGTAAACGTTTTACAGCGTACTCAGAACGTAAATAGTGAGGCCGAGTTCGTAAATGAGCATCATAGGTCAATTAGGTCCGTTAGAGATAGAACAAAAGTTTAAATGTAAAAAATGTTCCTTATCGAAAAAAACAACTTTTGCTTGGAACATTTTTTCGTAAACATCACTGTTTACCCGTGAGGGCGCCAATTTCTCCGTGCGGTGGCGTTGCTAAAACGATGTGTTGACGTCACTGGCGTTTCAATTTAGAATTTAGAAAAACTATTTTCAATTGTAAAATTACATGAAAAATTAATTTAAAAAAAATTTCTCAATAATTTTTAGTAAACTTTTGTAAAAAAATAAAATTAAAAAACATGCAACTTCCCTATTATAAAATACGAAGTATTTTGGTGGAAGTGCTGATAAATATAAACTGTTACAATATGCTCGTTGATCTACCAGAAGCTATTTTAAAGTAGAGGGCACTTTTAGAGTGAGCCTGTATGCAACCTGAATGAAATTTATTGTTTTAAGGTGATTCTATCCATTTTTTTCACAAAAATCGTAAATAAATAGTACGCATTATATTGTTATGTTACATATTTTGGTAGCTGGTATTATGTTCACGACTACTTCCATTAAGATAATATGCATTGCATATAAACTCAAATCGATTTTTGTACTCGTTAAGTGTTATGGGTTTTGCTCCAGAATCAAATTTCTTATCAGGAACTTTGTGGTATTGTACAGGAAACCATTGAATAGATATATTTTTTTCAACAGTTTTTACAATTTGAATATATTTTTTCTTCAATGTATACGTTTGACCTATTTGGAGAATCTTGAACTTGTTCCAACTTATATATTATTTATTTTACATATAAAAATCAACAGAAATTTAAAATTATTTATATTAAAGTCAAAAATAATTTTGTTTTTCTAATAGAATGTTTCAATTCATATGGAACGATATAATAAGTACATACAATACTATAGAATTTTGGAATAATCTACGTATATTTAATCTATTAGCTAGCCATTAACGAACAACCTCAAAGGGAGTAGAAAACGCTTGTTTCATTGCAGAAGAGTCTTTCTCTTTTATCTAAGTGTAGTGTGCCACATTCTTTTCATAAGAAATCGTGGTTGATTTTTACCCAGCGTAACAATAAGGTGGCAGAGTAAAAATGTAACTTTGCATTTTTGATGGAATAAAATCAGTCACTTTGAACGAATGTTATTTAATTAGCTTGTGGAACAAATGAATGTAAACCAAATATGAGTACCGAGACACAGGAATTTGCCAGGGAATTGTGAAGCCGACAAGATTTCTAGAAATGGCACAGGCATCAATCGGAAGTTTCGTTTGCGTACTGAAAGCTGTTCGTGAATGAGAATATCTTAAGAAAGGCCAATGGAGGGAGGAAAATTTTGTGATACTACAAAATAGATATGGTCTGAATATAATATACATATATATATATATATATATATATAGATATGGCCTGAGTAGGCGTTCCGAAGATCTTGTGTCGACTAAAAAAGCCTCTATGAACAAAATCTTTGCGGATATTACGGAACACTGGATAGGCGACAGGTCTGCTAAACCACTCAACCGTATAATGTAGCGTGACTATTACAGGAGCTGTCACAGTGGAGAGGAGGAGGAATTGATGTCTCATCTATGTCACTGTCCAGCTCTTGCCATGAACCTTTATTTGACGACATTTCTAGGCTTCAGTCCGTTGACGTCAAAGCACTCTTGCTGTTTTTAAACAAGTTTGACTGGTTCATGAAGTACTAGCCGGGAGTTGGCCAACTCTTTTTTTCGTATCACAACAGACGCCATCCCTAAGTTCAAGTCCAAGACAGCTACTCTAACTTTACTTAACCTAAAATTTGGACATCTATAGATTTATTACTGATTTTTCTGAAAGCTGTATTCGTACTCTCAATAAATTCAGGATAATTGAATATTGATTCTCTTGATTGGAGCATTTCTTTTTGTATGATTGATAATTTAGATATTCTTTACAACTGTTTAAAATTAATTTTTCATATCTTCAAGAAATTTTATATATGTCGTTACTTTATTTTTAAAACACCGAACATACATATTTTTATTTTACTAAAATAATGTTAACTGCTAAAAGTATAAATTAATCCACCTACGTTCAACGCTTAAACGTTAGTTAGTATAAACTAGTGTAGCGAGCGCAAGTAGGAGTCTGATATTAATATAAGAACTATCGCACGCTACCACGTTACGAGTCTATTGTTGAAAATCGAACATCTCACATTAGTTGAAAACAGAGATTAGTTAAGAACGTTTTATAATATATTAACGGTTGGCGTTATACGTTCACACAAACTCAAAGAGAGATATTCTATTTGAGACACCTTATATGGATGGTGTTCCCGGGGACGTGTATCTGTGATACAATTTAATATCTACACGACTACAGTTGTTATCCCTACTCCATTTTTCTTAGTATATAATCTTTGGGCACTACATAAATTTTGTTTTAACATTAAAACTTTTTTGTTGATATATATATATAAATATATATTCGAAGATTTGCTTGCCCAAATGCCCACCCATTCTTTTCTTTATGTGTTTTTTGATACTCTTCATAATAATTTATAAACAATAATTTTTATTTTTTTGCAATCGTATGTGACAATCTTGTTTTTATACCATGCATATATTTAATATGCAAGGTATACTGAGTTTAGTCCCACGTTTGTAAGGCTTAAAAATATTGATGCTACGAAAAAAATTTTGATATAGGTGTTCATAGAATCACCTAATTAGTCCATTTCCGGTTGTCTGTCCGTCTGCCCGTCTGCCAACACGACAACTCAAAAAGGAAAAGAGATATCAAGTTCAAATTTTTATAGCGTTCTCAGGACGTAAAAAGTGAGGTCGAGTTCGTAATGAGGAACACAGGTGAAGTGGGTCTTGGGTCCGTAGGACCCATCTTGTAAACCCTTTAGAGATAGAACAAAAGTTTAAATATAAAAAACAAAACAACTTTTGTTTGATACATTTTTTCGTAAACATCACTATTTACCCGTGATGGTGCAAATTAGGCGTAAATTTTATAGTAGGTATTATATAGGAAAATCAGTTATATTAGTTATGTATGTGTGACACGTATGTATGTGTACTGTGATAGAGTAATCAACACTGGCTATGCATGGTATTTCAACAATTAACTCAGTCAATTCTTTGTTTTCACTTGATATTTAAATTTTTTATAATATTTTGTTTTTTTAAAACTATTTATGTGTAGGTAGTTAGAATTTGGTAAGGCTAGTATACCAAGAAATATAGAATTGCCTAGTTTTGTTCGTGCTCTGCGCTTCTTGCATTATCATAAGTTAAAAATGCAGGCGGTATACCTACACCTATCTTACATGAATATATAGTTGGCAAAGGCTTGCTTTGGTAATTAAAAAATCTTTTTGATTTAAAATTTTGATTTTTTCAAAAACTTATAAGGATCTACCCAAGATACTTAAGATACCTGCACATCATTTATTTATAAATGAAAAACATGATTTTACGTAAAACTTAATCTATAACATGATTTCATAATTGTACGATGGGTTTTTTAAGCCTTAGCAAACCTTAATCTTCCTACGAAACAAAAATCTCTAAGTACAAACAATTAACAAAATAATTATCATCAATTTTTTAAAGTAAATACAAGAAAATTCTTGCAAATTTACATAAAAATTTTTTACTTTGCAATTTCAGTAGAAAATTTTTGTAGTGAGTTTTTCAAGAAACAACTTCTTCCGGCAACAATTACTACTTCTTTTTAATGAAAACCAATAAAAAAGACAGATAAGTGTTATCTTCTTAGAAATTTCCTTGAACCTAAGTAAGTTTTTATTAAAAAAAAGACCACTAAAACCACTGTTTTCCTAAAGAAACACAAGAAGCTTGACCATATGAGAATATAAATCGTAGGCAATTTGCTTCGTGACTGACCGCTACCTTTGAAATGAGCTTGCAGTTTTATATTTTTTATCTCTGCGAAACATAAATTTATTCGAGCGTTTACAAGTATCACATTTTGAAAGTGGACCATTTTAGAAATAGGGCCACCTGTGGCACAGGTACCTTTATTATAGAAATTTACAAAGAATATATGGAAATAATTTTCTAGGCTTAATTTCGTTCAATCAATAAAATTTAAACCTGTTCGTGGAAATATCTTTGATATCATGAGCTGTTTAAAGTAATGTGATTAATGCTATTTTGGGGGGAAACCGAATATCCAACTTTTTGTAAAGTTTTCTTATGGAAATTTTAACGATAAGGGAGAAAATTGATTTAAAATTTGAAAAGTATGGAGAACTTATTACGTTGTGAGCTCTAAAGTAGAAAAGCGAAATTAGGCCGAATGCTCCCATGACTATCTCTAACCCTCTTTGATTTTTTTAAAGAGTGAAAGACTAAATATTTATACCATACGATGATTAATACGAACTGAGCTTTGACGTGGAAAACTAAAGTCAGATTCAAAGCCTATTTGATATCTAAAAAGAAAAGGGTCGGGGCTTTTCTGAATAAGAAGGCAGTTTAGATTATTTCATGTGCGATAATTTACTTTCTGTCTTATGTACCTACAGCGAATATTTGGCAGGCCTATCACTCGATATATGAATTAATGAATTAAACAATGTTGAGATCATGGCTAAAGGCATGAAATGAAAAATATGAGACAATTTTGGTAAATTTTCCAGTTAATCTTTCATGAATTTTTCTACGGAACTATTATTATACACACCCGTGACTGGGAATAAAATTTGATAACAAAGCTTTTAAATGAAAGGTGCATGCTGTCTATTGATTATCGTGTGAACTATTATTAGACAATACACAACGAAGCCTATATTATACGATATAACATTTGCTTCTGATACACTGAATATCGGCAGTGTAGATGGTAAAACGTATGTCTATGAAATGAATCTCGATTCTAATGACAGATGTCTACACTATATTTAGATTACAAACTTATTATACGGGTATTTATAATCTATCTTGTGTAAACACCTCTCCCTGTGTATACATACCACAACAATAGGCATTAAATAAAAAATTTAAAGAAACCCCCGACATCAAATCAGGTTTGGATAAACCAATTTGGATTTTTTGTTTGTATGAAAGTTAATTTGATGAAAAGTGTTCTTAACCATGTCTCAAGAAAATCGAAATTATCCGTTAGAAAATTATCTAGGGCTAGGAATTCTAAGCTCGCATTTTAAATATGGCTACGAACACACAGATACAATAAGCACTTAAATCTTGAACTAGATTTTTTCAGAATTATTGTTCATAAAAAGGATTGTCGCTAATAAGAATCCTAACCATAAGGGCCTAGTGAATGAAATTAATACAAACAAACACTGGAAATACGGGAACAGTGTAGTCAGTTTTGATTTTGTAATGTTATGATCATGAAATATTTTGCCCCGCAACCTTTTCAGTGAGATAAAAAAGATCCTGCCATTGAGATGCGTATGCAACAAAAATTTTAAGATGCATTTCAGGGTATTACAGCACATACTTAAATTAGGTAGAGAAGTTTAAGTATACATTATTTAACCAAAATAACGACTCCAGTCGTTTGTAGCTCAAGATATGGGTTCGACGGAAGTGTATTTCTAATTGATCTTTTACACTTACACCAATGCCGAGACTATCACATTGAATTAGCGGAATCGTTTTCTGGTGAGATAATACACATGTAATAATGTTATACCAATTTTTGGGGTGGTCAAGTTCTACAAAGTTTTCTATCCTTTCTACATGTATGGTGACAAGCGAATTCCTTTGTCTCGAAAATATTTACACTGGGAAAAAGGAAATAATTTGTATATTGAGTACAGAAAAATCAACTCACAAGAGTATGCACATTGTACGCTAAAATTGACTCAGGATCTGATTACAGAAAATTTTGATTGTATTGAAACAAGTAGTTTTTAAATAAAACAATAGAAAGTGACTATTTAACCAAGTCAAGTAGTTTTTTCTATATTCCTTTCTTTGCCCGGAGGACATTGTAAAGTGGATATTCACCGCAATTATATACATTATCACAAATTCAACTTATATATACACCCGTTATACGATCGTTATAGTTCGTTATTTCGAGTTATCAACAGGTATTTAGAAAGATATTAACTATAATAGTGATATTAATAGTGTTTGTTTGATTATTGTAACTTCATTATAGAGTTGCAACAAACACATTCTAATTTCTAAAACGTCTAGACTGAAAAATATCAAATCACCTACAATATTATTATTGACAAAGTATTAGTTAATGCATAATATCGAGACGATTTTCGATAATAATTGCATATTATAATTACTTTTAAAACTGTTTGTATTTATTTTACAAGAGCTTTTTTATAGGAATTCTATAGACGTGGAATGTGAATATGAAAACATATTCATGTTTCAAGATCAATTTTTAGTTGTTGGTAGTTTATACAGTTAGTTAGAGAGTAAAATTTTGATTTACAAATATCTCAAAAATTATAATCTATACCAAGAGCTAAACCTGTCAAATTTCTAGTGTTAGCTGGACTTTTTTCATTAGCACACACCAATAAAGCAATCCTATTTTAGTTTAAATATTCGTTTTAATCTAAATAACTGTTGTAATATTCATTTTGATGTCCATAACAAAGTTTTTTTAACACACTTTTATTAGCTTGATATGTATCTATGTATCTTTGTGCATATATGTAATGGAATCTTTGAACGTGATTTTCACCTACTTCTAAAAGTCCGATTGAATTCTACTTCACACATTTACCAAGAACCGATGAAAATACATGCTGGTTTTCTTGATCATGATCTTTAAGATAACGGATTGACTAAAAAATCTTTGATGGTGGAAGCGCAGATATCATTGGATATCATTCCATAATATTAATAAATATTAATTAAAAGGCACGCTTTCATTAGTGGAATGGTTTCAATAGGTAAACTTTTTACTTATTAGTATAAGAAATTCAGAAAATCGAGAAAAATCAAAATCCATTCACTATAACTGGTTCCGTCATTTATCATTTGTAATGACAAATGACACTCGACTTTTAACAAAAAACAAATTTTTTATAACGAATTTTAAAAATTATAGAATTTTCTATATATATCTTGTAAGATTTATTTATTAAAACAAAAAACAAAAATTTCAAAATGTTTTTCTATTTTCTAAATATTAGTTCCATAATGAAACAAGTGAAAACAAACAATTGACTGAGTTAATTGTTGAAATACCATGCATAGTCAGTGTTCAGTAGTCGATATCTTTTTTCGTTTTTGAGTTATCGTGTCCACAGACGGACGGACGGACAACCGGAAATGGGCTAATTAGGTGATTTTATGAACACCTATGACAAAATTTTTTTCCTGCATTATTATTTTTAAGCGTTGCAAACTTGGGACTAAACTTAATATACTATGTATATTTCATATATACATGGTATAAAACATAATAATAAAGTACCTATATATGCATATATATGTATAACATCTTGATAATAGCAATGATTTAAAAAGCAATTATTTTAATGTTATGCAGAAAAGACAATAAATTTGTTTTCTTATCTTATCTATGACAGTTCGAAGAAAAACGAGAAACATTTCTAACTTACTTTTATTATTATTTATGTTTATTGTACTAAAATCTTTTTTTTTTTTTGAGAAAAATTTCACATGAGAAGCAAAGAGTATATTTTTTCTAAAAGTAATTATTTACTAAAATTCAGGGGGTCTTGAATTTATTGAACACGGTGTATGTCGTTAAAAGTACAGACGATACCTGATTGATAATGTATAGGAAATGATAAACTTTAGTATCATAATTGACAGTATTTTTTTATATGTATATAGTTAAAAAACTAAGCGGTACGATCATTGTATTTATAGAATGAAAAACATAAACAATAAGTAAAATGCTAATAAAGAAATGGATAACATATTTTCTAAAAAGAAAAACACACCATAATAAAAATAAATTCGATGACAAAAAAAAACCGTTATTTATTTTTCATTAGAATGTTGTACAATAATCTGATTAAAAATCACTAAACTTAACGTTTTTCTTTATCTTATAATACACATAGCTTTACAATACCTTGCAGCTATTATTATTAATTTTAAAAACTTTTATGAAAATGTAAAGTATAAATGTACGCTTCAATTCCAAAATAATTATACCATCTGCTCAACCTACAAAATATAATGACAATAAATTAATAGTACAATCAAAAATTTTTAATAAAATTAATAATTTAAAAAAATGAAGCCCGACTGCGTTAGACAAAATCTGAAAAGATCTCATGAAGAGATCTCAGTCAAGTCCAGATTTGATTCCTAGATTTTAATGGACCCCGACTGTTAAACTCACTATGTAAACTACTGAACTTGTTTCTTTCTTTTCAGATTTTATCTAACGCAGTTGGGTTTTTCATTTTTTTTTATTTTATTTTCTTTTAGACCTTTTAGTGTACCATCAATAAAAAACTCTCTTATTATTCTATATTAAAACTTTTAAATCAATTTATTATTCAAAAATAAATTTTGATACCAACCTCGATAAGTTTTGTTAATTTTTTTTACTAATGTATTACTATTTCTTGGGTTTTTGGGACAAATGTAATGATGAAATTGGAACAAATCAAATGTTGAAATCCATTGAGTCGTTTTGGAGATACGAGGTAATAAAGAAATTTACAAACAAATGTACGACATACAAGATACCACTCCTTGAAAAACATTACCACTCCTTAACAGTGGGGGGAAAAGAAGAAAATAATATTAATTAA
Organism: Chrysoperla carnea; assembly: GCF_905475395.1. NCBI lineage: Eukaryota > Metazoa > Arthropoda > Insecta > Neuroptera > Chrysopidae > Chrysoperla > Chrysoperla carnea. The sequence continues at coordinate 111,317,387 of NC_058337.1, read as the reverse complement.
TGGATTTGATTTAATTTAAAGATTATATGGTTTGGCTTATATTTGGCTTGGACCAAACTGATATTAGATACTTGTATAGCGCGCATCAAACATATTTTTTTTAAGATACTGTTCAAGTTTGAGCCCTATGAATACATGTTTAGAAAAAACAGTGACGTTTGACTTAGATTTTTTTTGAAAAGCATTAACTAGTGTAATTGCCAACATGAGCATTATTAAAATTAGTAAAACTTTTCAATTTCAATATGTCCTTCGATGTTCAGAAGTGTATAGCTATACGGAATTCAAATTCTACTAAAACAACGACATGGAATTTTTTGTGCTGTAAATTTGCCTTTTGTTGAAATGAGTCATTTCCATTTTCACCTCATTTTGAAATGGTGATAAATTCATTCCTTCTTTTTCAGACAAATTGTCCTTAAACTATCATATATTTCTAGAGAGTATGCGTTATAGATTCATAATTTTCAAAACGATTTTCGGTAAACAACTATTGTGCTTATATTTGGAATCAATTAATTTGAAAGCTACTGTACAATACGTAGTGAAATTCTGTATATTAATAATAAACAGAATATATTAATTTTTCTAGTATCAATAATTGACTTGTAATGAAAATTTTTTATTCGCTTATCGTGAGGATATGTTTTACTATACATACAACGAATGAGATAGAGTTTATACCTTAATTTTTTCATTTATTTTTGTGAAATAAACGGTATACAAATTAATCAAAAATGTTTCCTTCATTAATATGTTCAAGCCTCGAGTTATATAATAAAATAAAGAAAACAAAACATACGCCCTCAGTAACGTCAGTTTTGTAAAATGTTTTTCATTTCGTTCAAAACATATTTCTCTTTATCTTTGCTTTATTTTTGTTTGAAATTCTATCCAGGTGTTTTTCGAATGTAAACAGCCGAGAATACTTTATGTTTCATATGCTTCTAATGAAATGCGTACTCAAAGATTTGTACGGAAACGAATTATCTAAATACATTTGTAAGTTTTTTGTGTGGTAATTCCATACTTAAATATAATTCCAGTCTGAAGATGGTATAACTATCGAAACATGTAACTTATTTAAAAAGTATCATGCAATTGTTAAAGACTCGTGAATAGCAGAGCCCTATAAGTATCCAATAATTTCTTATGATAACACAATGATCTATTTAAGTTGTTGTGTAATCCTAAGAAATTTTAGATATAAGTGCCTCTGTATTGGTGAAATAATTTGATAAATATGTAATATTGTCTTTATTTATAACAAAATAGCTTTTTTAGTATTGCATACCCAATTAAATCAATTTACAATCAATTATTGTTTTATGGTAGTCTCTTCTATATTCTAAAGTAACACCTACTACGTTTAATAAGTTTGATTGGTTTGTGAATGCATAAATCCTTCTATTTTCCCATAGACACATATTCCGAATTAGACCTCAAATCGAAATATGGTAAAGAGCTTTATCATTTGTCTTGATAAGCTTAATTTACTGGTATAATTTTCTGCTATCAATAAGAGAACACCCTGTATAAGAAACTGAAATTGTATCATCTAATCTATATTATCGTACTCTTAACTATTATAACATCGTAGATTTATACAAATATTTACAACAATAATTTGTATAGTTCATTACCTGCTCTAAGCGCTAATTTTGTTGGAACCAGCATGTTTGTACTTGTGTATATGATGAGGTAAATAATAATGTATATGGTATATCATTTTCTATGCAGAGCTTACAGCTTTTTAAAAAAAAAGGTCAACAGGTGTTCTCCCATTCATAAATACTTCAGTAATGCCTGTTGCTTCGAACACGGTATGTAGTAAAATATTATGTATACGTTTTGCAGTATACACAAGTAAAAAAAGCTTTGTATAACGCGAAAGTGATGTAAGCTCTTCGTAATAAGCAGACGGGGAGATTTTCGATTGATATAAGAATAAATTACGAAAAAAATTAACCAAGTTGTCATATTTACTTTTATTTTTACCGTAATACGCATTAAAAAAGATTACGGGATTGAAGTAAATGCGTTTACTCGACTGTTGATGTTGTAGGTTAATATTTTTAGTATCAAGTCTTAACTGATTAAAAATTAAAGTATGAATTTTCTGGAACCAATAATCATGTCAAGAACACATTTTCTTACAACTTTTTCTTGTTAGTGACATTTTTTTTCAGTCACAGAACCTTTCCATGCTCCTTTTCCGCAGACTGTGTATTGGTAAAGTAATAACAATCTTGGATTAATTCGATTTCTAGTCCGATGAAACACCTATCTGTCTAGGACCATGTAAATTCAATTTATTGCTAACCAATGATAACTAATTAAGTTTGATGTTTCTAAAGCATTTCTTAAAAGTTGTCGGGGACCATACACCTCGAATAGATACCCTATATATCTGTGTAATTTAAATAATATCTTCTTTCTTGTTGTAAGTTATATGAAAAATCAATATTTCCCAATTAGAAAACATATTATTTTCTTGAAAATAATTATTATTTATATGAAGCATATCTATATTATGGAAAACAAAAGTTATTTCCTTTTATTTCCGTTAAATATTTGTATTTTTATTGTATAAATATTTTGAGGACAACTTTTCTTTACTATTTTTAGTTATTACTTATTTTGCAATTTTCGTTAGTACGTAAGAGTGTTTGCATTTTGTTCAAAATTTGCAATTATTTTCGGAAAGTTTTCGATCAAACTGAATTTTTGCACATTTCTTTCAATCTCATTGCTAATACAATAAGAAATGTAACTAAAAGAGAGTTTTGATAGAAGCAACAACAAAAAATATATTTAATAAGTAGTTTAAATTAAAATTTTCTCTTTAATTCAATTATTATTTCTGGTGTTGATGAATTTCCCAAGAAAATATTAAAAAATGTTTAGTAAGCTAAACCAATAGTGAAAAAACTTGAATTCTCAAAATGTTCTTGTTGAAACGTTGGATCAGAGTTGGAACTACAACGTATGTCAACTTGTAAAAAGTTTGCCATAGTTATTTTGGGTGGTGTCCCATAATAAAGTTTAATTTCTTTTTTTTTTTTAAATACTATGGACGTAATTAAACTTTTGCATTTTTTACCAAGCAATATATATGAGCTATAAAAATTATCTTAACAAACATTAATTTAGAAAAAAATATAATTAATGCTTTTATTCAAAGTAACCGAATATTAATTATTAAACAAAGATATGAAGAATCTGCAGTTAAATATTCACATTAGTTTTTTAAAGAAAATAAAATTGCAAACAGTTAAAAAATTCATACAAGTTTCGTACAACAAATGAGATAAAACATATTCGCACGGTGCATGAGTTTTATTCTTGAAGTTTCCATGGTAATGATATACTATTTTATTAATCTAATTATATGCATGAACAATAACTCTCTGGTTTTTGTCTGCGCCATCGTAGCTCTTAAATAAATGAACGATTTTGATTTTTTTGTTTGTTTAAAAGGTAACTTGGTCGAGTGTGTTCTTAGCTATGCTTCGAATGCGAGTTTATGGTTCCGTACTCGATAACAACCATAAAAAAGGTGACGATTTTCAAAAGACTGAACAGATTTTGTTTAAATATAGCTGAGAACACTCTCGATCAAATTACTTTACAAAAAAGAAAAGAAATAAAATTTCATTCGTTTAGGAGCTACGGTGCCACAAACGAATCGATTAGACCCGATTTTGTGGTATCGTAGCTCCCAAACGGATGAACTGATTGTGATTATTTGTCTTTTAAATGGTAATTTGAGTTGATTTGCTGGAAATATAGCTTAGAACACACTTGATCAAATAACTTTTCAAAAAGATAAAAGAAAAGCAAATTGGTTTTCCGCTTACGACCTAGGATATGAATCAATCAGTCCTGATTTTATGCCGGGGCCTTTTTTACTAGTTGAAAAAATCAATGTGGAATAATGAATGCAAAAATTTATTTGTACTTATATTGTAAGGATATCCTACGAATTTATTAGCTTTACGAAAAAATATTTTTACTTTTTACTTAAATACAGAATAACTCTCTAATTTAAATTTTAAAATTTCTCGTCAATTATGAACATTAGTTTTTCATTCATTTCAAACAACTTTGATAGTCCTTCTTGTGGAATAACTTTCCAAGTACTGTGTTTTTTTTCCAAAAAAACTCATTGTTAAAGAAAAATTCAGCTGTATTGTTTAAAATTGGGATTCTATTTTCATAGCAACACAATACCCTTATTTACTTTCCGAAACATGTATATAGAATATTCTAAATACCTACCCACATTTTCGTTGACAGGTCTATATAATAATGTAAAAATTATAACATATGTAATAATTAATTACATTTTGAATAATGTATGCTTAAATGGGAGGGAAAGAGCACTGTGGAATTTGAATGTACTTTCAATTCAGACAGTCTAAATGTAAAATGTGTTTTAATGATCATAGATGTTTATATAACGATAACAAGTGAAATTTACAAAATTAAAAAAACCCCCGACAAATTTTCGGGCACGGAACAATTAACTCGCACATATTTAAGAACACTCTCCATTAAATTACCTTTTTCCCTTTAAAGCCTTTCCAAACTGAACTGATTTTGAGGATCATCGCAAATTTTTTGTTTTTTTCGGGTACGGATCGCACTTGCAAACATGACTGAGAACATTCTCCATTAAATTACCTTTCAAACGAAACACCTAACAAGCAGGCAGGCTGGCAGGCATAACACAGAGCGGTCAAACTTATAATACTACCCCTTTATTTAGTTCGGGGGATAAAAATAGCAAGTGCTGCAATCTTAAAATCACCAGAAGGTATACGGTAAACGGGCCGCAAAAACCGACAGGTAAATGCTATAAAGTATAAATCTCTTTAATTCTTGACGTATTTAGCTATGATGGTTTTTTTTTGCAAATTTTTTTTCAAAGTCTTGGTCATTGCAGCCGAAGTTTGAAAATTCCGATTGATAATGTCGATTTTTACGAAATAATACTACATTTCAATGTAGTGTCCTTACGTAATCTAACAAATCTTGCTATTTTCATACTCTAATAATAAGATTATCTCCCTTAGATTCTGATTTTGAGATTAACTCTCCAACACGACTTCTGTCTGACATTCAACAAGGCGAAGTGTCTGTAGTGCGACATCATATTTATCAATTTTAAGCTGGCAGGGAAATTCAAAATTTGTTGGGCCTCGTCTCACTATTTGTATAAAATACTTACCATGATGATACTATACTTCTGTTTCACTTACGAATTAAAAAATTTTCAAAAACTATATCCAAGCACTGAATTTTTTGTAAAAAATTGTCAGAATGATGTGGTAAAAAGTTTCAAATGGATTTGTAATTTAAATCCTCTTTTCGACAGAGAATTTCTACCGTTGTTAGAGATTTAAGTAAAATATAGACATTTATGTATATATACATCTCAAAAAGACATTTTGTATTATGACTATCTATGTATTATGTAGTTACTTATAGAAAACAAATGCTGCCAGTCTGCTTGTCATGTTAAATGCAGCTTTATTTTAAAATGTTGACATTCTGCAATTATGATTATGAAAATTTAGTTAAATCATATATCCACTAGATTATATAAATATAATAATAAGAATTTTATCGTTTGATTTTTCTCATATCAAATTCCTCTTGGATAATAGAATATTTATTTTATTATGATTATTATAATACAAAGCTTACAACATTCGCATAAATACTGTCAGTCGTGTAAATGCTTTTTTTTCGAATATACAGAACATAATTTAAAAAGCAAGTGTGCATGGAAAAGAATGCGGAAAAGAGAGGAAAGTGCAGTTTGTAGCAATACATTTCTTTACTCAAAGCATTTCTTTTTCAGTTGTAATCATCTTGGACACTGGAATAAAGCATATTCTAGGGTCCAAGCACTAGAATAATGCTTATAAACCTAGAGTTTCATCGAACATAAAATATAAGTCGAAATGATGTATTACTCATTCGAGACATAATCTTACTTCGGGTCAATAGTCTTCGAATAGAAAGCTCAATCATGAAAAATAAGGCTCATTTTTCATTATTAATCCAAAAGATTGCTAACCCAACGTAAGTATATCTCGGACGGGAAAAGAATCACTTCGATTGATCTTGAATCTCCGATGGAAGTCACACTATACTGAAGTTTCGATTTGCCACTTCGAACAAAAGAAGAAGAATAATGTGGCTTAATCTTCGTTCTTCAGACATATACGTCTATAACCGAGGCTCTAACATAATTATGTTTAACCATTACTTATTTAAACTACATCGAATATATACAGGATGGGTCATTTTAATCTATAAAGGCTAATACCTCGTTTAGTAGTTAACCAATCAAAAAATAACTTGTAGATTTTGATAGGGGACATCATGTTCTGACATCAGATTGGAGCTAGTTTTTCGAGTTGTTTTAATAGCCAGTAATTTTTTTTACAACTTTATGTAGTTGAAAACTACCTTTTTGCATAAGTTTTTGCAAAATTACTTTTAGTCGTTAGTTTAATGTCGTTAGAAATACGTTAGTCTACTTTCTTTTTATGGTAAATAATTTTTAATCGATTGAATATCCTTTGTTAATATTAACTGTAACCTTATGAGATTATTTTTGCAACAAATTTTTCTACTTTTTCTATTTTGATGCCCGCAAAGCTTAAGGCGTTAAATGATTTTTTTACAGGTAAAATAATAATATGGTTCAAAAACTCTCAAATTGAATTGATTATTCAATTTTCGACAGGCACAATTATTATTTATATTTACATTTTTATTGAAAAAAGTTTTTATGAGTTATGATTGTATCTCTCAAGAGAGGTACATTTCATTTCATACAATAGGAATTTATCAAATATGATTTAGTCACTAAAATTTATTTATTGTTTTTCATTCTCAAATCCGAATATTTATGTAACAAGAAATAACTAAAGTTTTGTATTTACGGAAAAAATTTCAGTTTCACAAACCTAGCTAGAACTATAAACTAGAAAATAATTAAGTGGTCCCAATGGTCAGGTTGTCCTAAATACAAAAATATTATTTATAACTAAAAGAAGGATTTAGAAAATGCAATGGTGTTATGATATACAGAGTGATTCAAGTTATAAGGGCAGAACTTCTTCAAATGGTAGATTAAATTAAACTTAAAACAGTTATAGTCGCGAAAGCATCTTTTTCTTGTTAAATGATGTTGAAATTGTAGAAAAATTAGAATATTATTGTGAATATTTACCCACATCTCTACCACTGGTTTTTCAATTAATCACCAACAATCTCAAATCATGAGGAACCTTTAACTCATACTGTCAAATTTTCCAATTTTTTAAACAGGCGTTATGGCAATATACACGAAAATATAGTTTTTTTTTCCAAAATTTTAACAGCCTGCACCTAGAAAAGGGTGATTTACCGACAATAAGTGTAGTAAGAAATTGCTATTATTTTAACGTTCTCTACCTTTTGATGAACCATCCTGTATAACCCATATGTGAGAGATATGATATGTGTTTGCTGAGAGATTATGATATGAGAGATTATGAAATGTACATTTAAAATAAAATTATTTGAATGTAAAAGCGTTTAAACAAAGAATATTTATTTAGTTCAGATTTTTATGTGATCCTTAAATCTTAATGACACAGTGGTACGTACGTTCGAACTTTTGTTATTGTTATTTTACAATTTTTTCTCGTTGTCCGAAGAAGCCATGACAAAAATTATGTTGGGTTAGTTTGAAATCCTTTGTAGTTGTTTAGGGAGCAGGGTTACAAAGGAGGATTCTGGGCTAGGACCTTGAATAAAATTTGATTCTAATAAAAATTGATACGAAAAATTGATATATGGTAATCACCGCAATCCGAAGTAAGAAAGATCGCACTAATGATTCTCTGCTAAAGATTGTGATCATCCCAAATACATGGACCCTTTTCAAATCAGTGTTACTTAAATTAGACTTAATTTTAATGATTCTGAGCTGTTTGCTTAATGATTATCTGAACAAAACTTTGAAAAGCTGGCAATAAAATTCCAAAAAAATATAATCATTTTGAATATAGGATGACACTAAAAAATTTTCACTTTCTTCAAAAGCAGTCTTGAGGGATAATTTATTATAATTTATAAAGAGGATCAATCGTCACTCAAAAACAAACCTATCTTAGACAAAAACTTACCTTTGGAAGATACTCTGGAAATCGCAATTGATGTAAACTACTTATTCTAGAGCTGCCACCTATGAAAATTTTATAGGAAGACGAAATCGTGTGGTTTCTCCAGGCTTTCGAAATCAACATAAATCATCCAGAGTTCAGTAAATAAACAGATTTTTTAATTATTCTTCTCATATTTAGATAAATTCGACAGTTCTGACAAGTTTTAACTTTAAATTATTTGATGGATAATAAATTTTTAACCATGGAAAAACTGGATATACAAACCATCAACAGAAGAATATCGAAGATAATATCGATGTTTTTTTTCCGCATTTCTGGACAAAATATGAAAATAACGTAAAAGAGATGACAAAAAGTGAAAATAAAATTAAAATTGGCCAAAAATTATGGATGATAGAAGCCCTTTAAACTATATTTTTGACAGATAGAAGACAGAGAGATCGAGCATAGTATTTGACGTCAGAATTCCATGATATAACTTCTTTTTTGCTAGAAAGAGATATAAACAAATCTTTGGTGGCTTTTGTCATGGTTGTTTTGAATGAGCTTTTAATAGCAAAAAAAAATCATCGATATCCCTATTAGATTAATTTCACATCATGGCTTGTCGGAGCTTTGATATGGCAGCTCTAACTTAATCGTTAATATTCTGAAATAGTAAAAGGATGAATAAGGTTTTTTTTAGTAAACATAAATTCAATACTATATTTTTAGTAATACATTTATTCAGATTCAATGTAGCTATTTTTATACAGAAGTCTAACTATTGAAGTAAATTTTTTTTAAATACATTAAAAATACTTTATTTTATTTTTTTTTTTTTTGTAATTTTTTTATTTTTATCTTTTTTTTTTATAATGTGCAGGTAAATAAATTTTAAAAAATTATTAAGCCATAGGAATTAAATGTTGGAAAACAAAGGAATAAAAAATCCTAGATTTATAACTGGAGAAATAAACATTTCTCGAAGTTATAAGCTTAGGACTAGAAAAAATAAAATATGGATTTGAAAAAAAACATTAAAAAATGAGGAAAGAAATTTTTTAATTTGACACATATTTTATATTTTGAAATATTTTTTTTTTTTTTTAAATTTTTGTTTTAAAACCATATTTTGAAATTCCACAGATTAAAATTGATGTCAGTTTTATTTTGTTTGCTTTTTTTTGGGTTAGACAGAGGTAATTATTTTTATTGATTGGGAGAAAACAGTATGTGTAAATATGTATTTTAAGAAGCTGTTTGTAGAGATTAAAAGGAAGTTATTATTTGAGCGGCTGTTATGATTGTAACAATTCATCTCCGTCGTGAATATTGAGCACCCCATTCTTCGGCTGGATTATGATACTGTAAAACAATACAAATCATATTAATATTAGTTTTATTTTATTTTAAATCGAAATATTTTTGTCAATAAACGGAAATTAAATTGAAAATGTATTTTATAATAAATTATTAACGCTTTCTTATCAAGTTTCTTAATTTTCAATTTTATTTTTTAATTAATATTTCAAATTTATTATAACTTAAATTTATATTTTTCTTAAAAATCATATAAGGATGTTTTTCTTAAGGTATAAGGTATAAAGTTTTTAGCATAAAAAGCAAAAAATTGAACCAGTTACAGTTACTAATATCGTATTGTACTCATATTTTGTTTGTTTGAATGGTTCGGCAGAGGAAACAAAATTTTTCGAAAATAATGGATAACAAGGAAAATTTTTGATTTTGCTTCTTTTAGAACAACTCTTTAGCCAGGAAGCAGAATGAGCCATATTTCCTGAGGCTGAGTTTTTGATACCAAGATGTAATTTTTGATTGAAAACTATGTTTCTTTATCATAATTTTTGACAGTTCATAGGACATTTATGTATTATAGCTAAACAATTCATGGTTTTTAAAACATTCATATAACGAGTTGAACGATTATTTGACGCTCAATTTCATTTCTCCGAATCACTTAATTCTATACGGGAAGGAGAAAAAAGAGGTTTCGAAATTCTATGAGGCTGATAGAAATTATTATGAAAATTGATAAACATTTGTAAATTTCAACGCTGTAAATAAAAGTGATTTTAGTTACATTTTTAAGGGATACAGTAGTTTTAATAACCGCGGTGTTACCGTGGACGTTTGGAATAAAAATGACATGCAGAGCGTCGATTAAGAACTGAAGTAAAATGTGAGAAGGGCACCGTGATACACTGAGATAGAATCATGATTTATTGCATTTGTATCATTCTAGTTTTATTTGAGTATCGAAATAGAAATGCTCGGAAAGTGTAGAAACACTGGGAAACTTCAAACATCAGCCCATAAGACCTATTTAAATTAATATGGACTGTTGTTAGAAATAGCAGACAGGAATATTGGTTACTATTTGGCTTATAATTAACTTAATAGTACACTTTGTCAAATTATCAACATTGTTTGAACAATAAAATTCCACATATTTTCGACTGGACAGCTTTTAGTAAAAATTTTCCAGTGGTTTATTAAAATTTTTTTTACATAATAATAAAGGAAAACAATAAATTTTTCAAACACAATATAACAGAATTAATAAATAAAATATTTATTTACATTATTTCATTCTTCAGTTTTTTTTTTTGTGTGTGTGTAGAACGTTTTATTAATAATAATAAAATAATAAACAAAATTATATTTTAAACAATATTATGCCACATAACAAAAGATATCACTTATTAAAATCATAAAAAAATCTCCCCGAACTACTCCGAAAATTGTGTAGGTATTATGTAGGTACCTACAACTTGAAATGTGTAAACAACATCAAAAAATACAATAGGTTAAACTGTAGTACCACGGATACATTTTACTTTGAATTATGCTATAATTTCTATCGCTATCTATAAGTAAGATAGAATCTATAAAGAGACAATGTTTACTTACTAGATAGCAAGTAAATGAGAAATAACAAATCCAAGTATTTTTGTTTTCAAATAAAATAGAAATAGTATTTTTAAGCGCTTCAAAGTAAAAAAAATTTGCACTTACTGTTCTTTTATTTACAAGTTTTTTTATTGTGTTTTTAATAACATAATATTTAAGAAAATGCTTAATGGTGGGCATTTAAATACAGTTTAATATGTTGAGGAGGTAAAGTTTGTTAAGACGTGAAGTATCTTGGATCTACCAACAAGATATATCAACTATAATATATGATAATTGATACGCATGTAATTTTACAATTCTTTATCATTTTTTATGGATTACTAAGTATTGGAACTCGAAATATCAATGAAAAAAAGAAGCCTCATTCACTATCAGTCATTAAAGTATTCGTTGAAGCCGTGAATGTGCGCTCAGAGAAGTCAGCAAAAGAAAACCTCTCAAGTTTTTCAATGTTTCATTCACGTAAATTTTATGTTGTTTCCATAGTGTACTGTAAAGACAACATTCAGGTACAATCGGAGGAAGGGGTGCTCCATGGTATATTATAATATTGTGCCATGGATCATACATCTTTTACCATAGGTCAAAGGTTTTATAGAAGCTTTTTAATGTGAAAATTTTCAAAAATTAAAAAATGGCTTTAAAAAATTTTAAATTTTGATGTATGTAACTTACACTCTCCCCTACATTGTATATTATTATTATTAATAATAAAAAAAGAGAAGGCTCTTTAAAAAACTAATTAAATTGCAGATGTTTTGGACGGACAAACAAACAAACATAACAAATTGGCGGGGAGTCTGATGATGACAATAATAAACGTGGTTGAAAAACGAATATTATTTTCTTCACAAATTTTATTTTATGTAGAGTACACGGAGATGTTATTCTGATGGCTGAAAGTGCCTCGTGTAAGGGGTGATACAGTGTACAGGCGATGTCTTAGAAAATACTCGACTATTTGTAAAATTACCCTAAATATCAAATTCCGAAATAAAAAAATTGCAAAAAAATCGAGAAAAATGTTTGCCTTCAAGCTCATAGGGTAATTTTGTCTTTTTTATTTACAGAAATTGTAAATTAATTGTTATTATTCAATAATTTTTATTTGACATTTACTATACCAATAACATATAAACAATTGAAAAATTGACATATTTTTAAATAAATCGTGTGATTTACCGGAAATTTCATAAGACAACAGCGCTGCGATTCAATTGTTCCACCTACTTTTCACATAAAGAATAAATGTTTTTGGGTTATTCCAATAAGTGGCGCCCATATCAAATTATTTGCGCTCTCAGCATACTAATTTAAGTAAATTCGAAAATTTTGAAATATTAGAAAATTTTTGCTTTTAAATCTCTTTAAAATAACACGTTAAAAACGCGTTACAGTTGGTTTCGAAAAACTAAGCTTAAAAGGAGGTAGACAATCTGGTATGAGTTAATATTTTATAGTATTTATTTCTTCGATCACATTAAAAATCAACGTATCAGAAAAATTTCGATTTTTATCTAATAGATTTTCTATGGAAAAACCCACAATTATTTATGACTGCAACTATTCATCTAATGCCACCTAAAATGCTCGTAAAAATTCTTGGGAAGATAAAAAAAATATTTTTTTTTTCAACAAATTATATTTTAACAAAAGGATTTTGTAACTCTATAAAAAACATCAAACAAATAAAAATGAATAAAAGAAATTTTCACCACATTTTTTTTTATAGTAAGAACAAAGAAAAAATTTACTAAAATTTATTAAAAAACAACCGTATAAATATTTTTTCATCTTTTTATTTAGGTAAACGTATTTTGTTTTAACTTTATAACAGCCTGAAAAAATTTTTGTTTGTTTTTTAATTTTGTGAAAAAATAAAGTGAAAATATTTGTAAACAAATCTGGTTATTTAATAAATAAACATGAAAAATTTATTTAATGTGAAACATTTGAAATGTTTTGCATTTTATTTATATTGAAATTAAAAAATTGATAGAATTAGATTTGGACGTATTTTATCTTATGCTGTGGCTAGGCATGAAAACAAACACCAAACATCAACGAAAATAGGCTAAGTATCAAATGGGGTAAATAACATCGCTTAATGAATGGGTTGTACTCAATTTGCGATGTTATTTATATACTATTTGGTACTTGCCTATTTTCGTTGTTTTTTCATTTTCGCCTTCTTGTCTGACCACATTAGCAGACAAAGTAAACCCGTATAAGAAATATTTTTGTGAAATTCGTTCATATTCTTCTTACAGAACCCCAGTAATATTTACAATCTTTTAAACTAGCTGACAAGAAATTTTACTACCATTTTAAACTATTTGTTTTCAATAGCTTCTTTTTTACTCGAAAATTATAGGCCAAGATACAATTTAAAATGAAGAAGGAGGAATACAATGAAATATGTCGACTATTCAATAAATGTAAAGTTGAGGCAGAAAAAAAAAGCATAAGTATACATACGAACTAAATTTGGAAAAGAAATGAAAAGATAGAAAAACGTGTTATGATTTGTTAAAAATTCGAACTTATTTTTTAATCTTGTTTTTCATGTACAGAATAAAAAATGTTATTTTTTAACATAGCATTGACTTTTTCGTGTGTATGCTAAATGTAAAAATTATCATTCAGAATCAAATAACAAAATTAGATAATCATTCTTCTTAATTACATCTTCTGTTCTATTCTATACCTTTTATTTTTTAGAAAATGTCGAAAATTTACTTAAAAAGATACAATGCATACAGGGTGGGCCATTTTAATCTGTACACCTAAATATCTCGCTTTGTAGTTAGCCAATCAAAAAATAACTTAAGCAAAGGTTGTAGAGTTTGACGGGAGACATCATGTTCCGACAACAGATTTGACCTAGCCCTTCGGGTTTCTTTAATGGCCTATTTAGATTCTAAACGGTAAGAGATAGAATTGATACTCTTCTATCTATCTTCTATTGATACTGATAAAAAAACGAACAATTTTTGTTTAAACATTTTCGAAAAACGTTAGATTTTGGAGGAAATATGATTTAAAAATATGTCATTATTGCATTTAATCGAAAGAAAACACGCTAATTACGGAAAAATTCTTTAGCCAAAAGTTGTCAAGGGCAATAGAGGATATTCGCTCGTATCCATAATTTTGGCCTAAAATTATTTATAAACTTTAGGCGTACTTTCTTTCAATTAAATGCAATAATCACATATTGCAATATGCAATAATGACGTCACATTTCCCCCCGAAAACTATGAGGATCAACTTTCTAATTTAAAGTGTTATTCTATGTCGTACCGTTTAGAATCTTAATTAGGTGGTATTAAAGAAATCCGAAGAACTAGGTTCCATCTGATAATGTCCTCCATCAAACTTTGCAACTTTTGTTGTTATTTTTTGTATGATTAACTACAAACCGAGACATTTAGATTAAAATGGCCCACCCTGTATAACCTTCCGATCTATTATACAACTTGTATTACTCCCACTTATAAAGGATGTCCTAAAATCAACGCGAGATTTGAATTCTATGCCATTTGTGATGAACATGAAAAAACAAAGACAGCTTAGAGTCAAGTGTTGTTGCTGGCAAAGCATGATGTTTAAAAAATGAAAGATCATGAAAGTTTATGCAGAAAAGTGTGATTAGAATAGTGAAAGTTCATCAAAAGAATAAATTTTAAAAAAATTTGTGAGGACTAGACCATAGTTGACTTAATCACGGAAAGTTATGTCACGAATTTCGACATTATATTAACGCCTTGATGGAAAGATTGAGGGTTGTATAAGTTTAGACATATTTATGAATAATGGTGCACGGAAATGTTAAGAAGAAGTGCCAGCAAGGTCTTGATATTTTACCTTTTTGCCCGATATGCTGCAAATTTTATGGCAATAGGCTATTTGACAGTAAAAAAAATATCTGCATTGATTGTGCATTTTTAATCAATTCGCCGTAAACCAAAAAAAAAAGATGGATTATTTATTCGGCCATATATGGTCTGATCATAAGTCTACGATTGGTTATAGCTATTATACCACCAAAGATACCAAATCTGTTTAGATGCAAATGGCGATATATTTTTAAATCTAAACTCTTCTTAATAACTCAAGTAAATCAAACATCTTAGTTTTGAGGGTTATATAATCGAGTATTTTTATTTTTTATCTTATGATTATTATTAAAAAATTAAAAGTAAACACTCTTTAAAGGCTCAAATAGATAGCATAGCATCATTTTTTAATCTGCGATGGTATTCAGAAACCAGTTAAATACCTTGCTACTTCTCGGGTAAATTTTCGAACATCCATTGTGTCTATAAATATTTTAAAAGTGTATATAAATTACACTTTTAACACGTGCGGCAGGAAATATACATTCATTCAATTAACAGTATTTACACTAGTTGTGGGTTTGAAACAACAAACTGAGAGAAAGTGTTTTAACTTATTATAAAGTACGAAACCATTAAAGATTGTGTCTTGAAGAGAGTCAACAAAATTAAATTTAGTTTCATTTAGATTAGATCATTATCAAAGAAAGTTCATTAATGGCCAAAAATACACTTGTTATATTATGTTTATTGAGTGTCCCATTAACGGCTAACGACTACATTTGGGTAATACATTTAAATTAATTACACAGGTTTTCGTTTTTCTAAAAAAAATTTAATATCTAGAAGTGATAAGAAGAAATTTGAATTCCTAGGGGATACAAAATTTTCTAAGAAAATGAATACGCGGTCCCTCTTATTATATCTCGGGAAACTATACTGCAGTCTGTGTTTATAGTACTTTATATAAATATTATACTCTAGTTTCTGTAGGAATATATATATAGTACGAGAGCTGGCATGTTTATGAGAGTTTATTTTAAGACAGCTGAATTTCGGATATTTCTATTGTTATTGAATTGAAGTGGGGATGAACTAGATGCACCTGATTAACCCATGCCGGGTCTTCTAGGCAATGCAATTCTCTGGAAGATGTGTAAATCAGATGGTGAAATGTTTTTTTAAGTCTTAATAAATAACCTGGCGCCGCCTTGTATGGGACCCTTCTCAAAATAATTTGCCTCCCCCCCTTTTTTGCAGTTTTTCGTCAGTTAATTTGGCACTCCCTTGTGACGCTTTTTTCGTATAAATTTGGCTGTTTCTTTTTTCACCTTTCGGGGCGCGAAGTGGTTAATCCTGCTTTGCTAACAAGCAGGTAAAAACTAGCCAGCTGGATGCGATCTAAAAATCGTTCCAAAAAAATAAAAATAAAAATATCTTAAAATGATTTTTGGCGAGAAGGCGCACTAATAATCGCAACCACTCCAGGCGACAGACATACTTCATTCTTACCTGGTTTCAATAAGAAATGGAATACTCAAAATCAACCGTCTAGGAATAAAATCTTTTGTGACGTCGCTATCTCTCATACTATAAAGAAATATTCTTTTGAATATAATCTGTAAATATGACATGCTCAATATGTTACTTTTATAGCGGCTTTTAAACTTGTTGTATGGAATAGAAATATCTAACAAAAATACCTTGAAGCTTTTATGACATGTTTTTTAATACCTAGATGTTAATACGTACTATGGTTAAATACTAAAAAAACGTATACACATTTAAAGTATCGTACGAAAAAAAATCTTAAACCTGAATATACTAAATTTGATTTTTGACTTAAATTTTTACAAACTGAGCGGGTTTGGTGCCATCGATTTTTAAGTTTGACAAAAATACTTCTAGGTAATTAAATTGTATGTATTTAATTAGGAATAAAAACAAAGCAGTATGAGATATCATGAGGTTTTTTTACATTATATTTCATGTAAAAATATTATCCATTTATTGAACTTTTTAGTCTGTTTTTGCCAAAACTCTACGGTTTGCTGAAAAGTATCGAACATCAAATGTGATCTTTTTAATCAATAAAAACTTTCTAATTTAAAGTGATCATCTATCTATTACCAGTTATGGGAGTAAAGTGAGATTTTTATTGAGCCTGAAAACCTTCAGTCAAGTTTAATGCCTGCGTAAGATGTGCGCCTATACACCAAACATTTTTTTCTTGAAACATTTTCATCGATAAAACTTATTTTTCCAGTTTCAAGCCATGTCAAAATTTGAAATTTGGTAATCGTTACCGTACGAAGTAAAAATTAGTTTGAAATGTTGGAAATATGAGTAATGAAGAGAAGAAAATGTACAAGTTATTTCAAAGTTATATGTTTACTTCAACAAGTTATTTCAAAATTATATGTTTACTTCAAAGCTATTGCGATTGTGAGGGAAGTTAAATTGTATAGTATAAAACGAACCTTTAACCACTTTTTTTTTTTTTTTTTTTTTTTTTTAATGTATAAATAAAAAAAAGGAGTTTTTTTTAATTACCATTTGCTCATTGAAAAGTTGATCAGCATTTGTTGCATCACCAAATGTTCCCAAAGCAGCACTTCGTACATCAGCACGTTTGCCAAACCTAAACAAATATAGACACAAATCATAACAAAAGATTATTAAATATTAAAATAGGATATGTATCACATAAAGCGTGGCAATTTGGTAAAATATAAGAAATTATTCATATGCAGGAATTTTTGTGTCTGATAAACGAGAATCGAGCCTTTCGTCTTCAGGCTTATCATTTATGATTACCTGGCTCATTTATGATTTTTTGATCTAGTTTATATTTCTACATTTCAAATTTGTATGCCAGAAATGTTAAAAGGAACACGCAAATATTGAATTGCGAAGTCGTTTCTAGTTAATTTGCAGAAAATTTGTGCATAATTTCAGGTTGCGAGAGTTTATTTCAAGAGGCTGAATTCCAAATATTTTTTTCGTCACTGAAATTAGATACAGATGAAGTACACCTTTTTTTTTTCTGTCTGGCAAATTAAAATTGGACTTAATTTGATTATAAAACATATTAAAATTACAGCCAAACTAAAATGCTTTAAATATTTTTGAAGTGAAGACTTCTTTGGCGACGTTGGGCACTTTTTGATAGGAGAAAATGTCATGGGCTCGCGTCACCAACATGATCATGACTGGTGCATGCACAGCGGCCGTGTGACGCTTTTTGGAAGGGTGAAATCTTGTGTCACCGACATGCTTATAGTGTTAACAATGTATGTCTGTAGCTATACACTGTTATGTAAATATATTACGGGCTGTACAAGAATTTATTAGAAATATTTAAATAACTATATTTATTTATATATTTAAATAACCATATAAACATGCATATAATTGTTGCTTGGAGCGCCAAAAGATGTGAAAACCAGATTGATGTTGATAATTTTAATTCAAATATTATGAAATTTCAAATTTTTATACTAAAAGTTCTAAGTTTTCACTTCTATCGGCAGTCCCTATGACTGCCAATTTTTTTTAATATACGTGCTGAGTTGTTGGTAACGGAAAAACTGCCAGGCAATTATAATTTATATTGCTGTTACAAACAATGATTGGCTTCAAATGGTTTTAAAATAAGCAAATTTATTCGGGTATTCCCATTCGTAAACGCAGTAAACGCAACTTTTCTCAGGTGTACTTCATTACTTATTTAATTTCAATAAGAAAAATTACCTTATTAGTTTGAAAAATTCAGTCATTTTGAAATAAACTTTTTCGTTACGTTCTACAAGAGTATTATCCTAGCTTGGCAGATTCGTTGCAGCCACGTTTTATTTGATACACACGGTATATTAAAAATAAATCATTGTATATATATTATAAACTAATTAAATTATAACACATTAAGTATACTTAATATTTTTAGTATGTAAAAGTATATAAAACATCGTAAGCGTATATAAAAGCGTAGGTGTATACGAAGCATAAAACACTTTGTAAAACATAATTTTATAATATGATCCTACATTTCCGATAACTTTTATATAACGTTAACGTTTCGTTCGTATACGTATGTACATACGTTAGTTAAATTGTGCTTTGCGTTAATTAAAAGGATCAGGTAATAAAAATGATTTACTGTAAATTATAAACATATTAGTATGTATGTTTTTGTTGGTTATTCTATACCTCTTTTTAATAATGTGTATAATTTTATAAAATTAAAATTAATTTTTAATATTTCAAATAATAATTCAGTAATAATGTCGTTAAATTCAAAGGGTGTCAAAACTTTGGAGCTTAGTTGAAAGCTGATAATTGAAAGCTAAAAATTTATAGTATTCAGTAAATATTTTAAATTTTTTGAATTTCATTTTGAAATGCGAATGGCGATTCATTAAAAATATAATAAATGGCTTATGGTAGGTAAGATGTGTAAAATACGCACATATTAGAAGTATTAAATCATATTTGATTGAAAAAATCTTCCAAAAATAATTAGTCCTGCATAACATTCATTAATTTTCCTGGACAGTAAATCGATCGAGCTTACAAATATATGATTAGATTATAGAACACCGGGAAAGACAAATCAATATTGAATGTATAGGGTTTTCCAATAAAAATAGTTTTATTGATAAAATACCAAATTAAAGGCCAATTTTTAAACGGCAAGAGACACAGTAGAACTGAAAAAAAAAAGTGAAAACGGAACTTTTAAATTAAGACTAATTGAAATTATATGCAATTTTTTGAACAAAATATAAATACAAACTGTAAAAATATTATGTTATATATAATGTTATATATACCTATTCAAAAAGCGACCAACAAGCACATAATACAGTCAGAAATAGTCGATGTATTAGTGTACACGAGTACACAGGCTACTGCGCGTGTACATGTCCCCATAGCTATAGATATACTATTATCATTTGGGTGTCGGTGACGCCAACCGATGATTTTACCCTCTACCAAAACGCTCAACGCGCCTAAAGAAGTTTTCACTTCAATTATTCTAAATATTTTAAAAATTACTTCAATACAAACAATTTTTTGACACATTTTTCATTCAATCAATACTGAAAAAAATTATTATTGGAAAACCCTGAATTTCACAGAATTTTAAAAAACACGTAATAGAAAAAGAAAAAAAGTGGCACGTGTGACCATATTAAATAAAAGACTTTTATAAACCGTAGAAGCTAAGCAAGTTTTATCTTGTAGTAAAAGACTGAAGTTAATTCAGGTTTGAATTAAACAGATGACAAGAAAAGCACAATATATAGGGCCTGTTGTGAGAGGGATCTGGATTCGAAGAGTTATTACTTTGAAGGTAATGTAGATTTACTGTCTAAGGTAAATAGAACTCAAGCAGCTTAATCCTGACAATATTATTAAGTTATTCCGAAATAACAACTAAAATCGTAAACGTAGAAATATTTCTAGAACTGTCTTGTACCGAGCATCGAATAAACTTGAAAAAAAAATATAGGAAGTCTGAGAAAAGACTAGAATAATTTGAAAATTGATTTTATGCTCAGATTGGATTAGTAGTTTTCGAGGTTAAAGTTGAAATTCTAAGGTAAGAAGTCATACTTCGGCAACTATCTGTCAAAATCTAAAATAAACTTTCCAATAACTTCAAAAATTCTACAGGTATGTTATGGATTAATATTTCGCCTTCCTTAGATTCCTGTTACACGAGCGATGGTGAAGAATCACGGAAGTTTATTATTACGGAGTGTTAAATAAAATAATAACGGGATTTGTAATTGATGCCCGAGCGAATACCTCTCTTTAACGTAATGGAAAGCTAAAACGAACATTGCTTTTCTGTAACCTAACTTCTAGTTCTGGCCTTTCGAAACTTTTACCCCGCAGGCACACGCCAAAAAAACTTGCCTAATACATTACCATTGGCACTTCGTTAATGTATTATTTTGTCTTAAATTCTCGGTTTTGGGCGTTTTTTTCTCAAGAAATTTTTAATTGAGGACGTTTTTCTCATTTGCTTATTTGTTATTCAATATAATCGAATAACAATTGAAATACATTTGTTCATTTGTTATTTCCAAAGGAAGGTAATCCAATAACAAATGAAATACATTTGATTATTTGTTATTCAAAAAGAAAGAAATCGACTAACAAATATGTACGACTTTTAATAAGACGGGGTGTCCGTTGAACGCCACCGTAACAATTGTACCTCAAAAATTCAGTGGTTATTAACAAAGACCTCGGTTTTTTTAAAGATGGAAAAAATGATTTTTAATTAATTACTTGATTATCTTTCCATTAGAACAACAAATTTACATACATATTTCAATTTGAAGCTTCAAAAATTTCCCGTAAAAAAGAACGCTCCGCTGCCGAGAATTAGGACTGGCGGACTATCTTTTAATAGCATTTAAACTCTAATTAAGAAGCAAACATAATGTGAAAAAAATTATCGATACACCATTTAACTCGTATTATTATCATAAATGAATTAAAAATATACTTGTACATTACTTAAATTATAAAAAAAAAAAAAAGTTCAATATCTAAAGCCATTACACAACATCAAACAGAGTTAAACGGTAGACGGGGGGGTTGGATAAGGATAATTTTTTTCATATTATTTTATGTTATAGAAAAGGAAAATAATTTATCTCTGCATCCATAATAATAATTAAGAAAAAAACCAAATGTTAAAAAACATAAACATCATGTATAGGTATTAGAAAATTCTATGTAAATATAAGATTTTTCTTTTTTAAACAAGAAACAATCCACAATTAATTTTTCTTGGGATAAAGAAAAGCCATCAAAAAAGAAATTTTCCAGTAAAAGAGTAATGTAACATTATATGAATGAAGAAACATAGACCCGGAGCCCGTAAACATACATTGATAAATACACCTTAAGAAATTCTTATATGAACTTTTACAACTTTTTTTAAAAATTTTTTGGAGATCAGTTTGACTTTAATTTTTGAGATATATCATCAAATGACAAATAAAAATTGATAATCGATAAAGCTAGATATGTTTTCGTCACGATGCAAGTAAGAATTTTCGCGCTTTTTTAAAGAGATCGTCCCACATAAAACGGGAAAAAGTTGTAAGGCTAGGCAAATAAGCCCACGCAAGAATAGGGTATTATCGTTGGTCAAAAATAAATTATGAAATTTAAAAAAAGTTAACATTAATGTAAAAATATACTTAAATATTCTGATTTCGAGTCATAAAAGCACATTTTTCTTTAAAATTATTAAAATTAAAAATCGTAATTTTTAAATTGTATATCACGTGACCTAAAACGAGGGCAAGTCCTACTGTGATGTCATATCGGTATGAGCCATAGACCTTCAGTTGGTCCAGTGTAGACAGCTGGTTATAATATATGTATAGATAATAAGTACTTATATTTATTATAATCAGATGTCTATGAATATATCTGTCAAACTTATTTGTGTTATTTCGTATAATGATACCGATATTACGTCATCAAATTGGATGCCAGCGTTTTTGACAGTTTAAAAAAGGTTTAAAATTTAATTTAAGTTTTTAGCAAGAAAGCGTGTGTATTTTTCCAAAATTAATTTTTTGTGGCTTTTTATTAGCAAAATCAACATTTTGAGGTACTTTTTCAAAAATAGTGGAATACCCTATTTCTAAAGGTGTATTTATCAATGATAACACTGTAAATTCTAAAGAATTTATTAAAAGCACTTTAGTGTTGAAATTATGTAAACACTTTTTGAAAAGTTTAAGGGTGTGAAAATTTAGTGCTTCGAGTCAATTCATTTGTAAAACAATTTTCAGTGAATGTATGCTAAACAGGCAACCAGATTAACAGTGTAAATAGGTATATGCGATTTTCTTTAAATTTAATTTTCCTAGATAACATAAAACATTTTTGTTTATGACATAATATTATTTAATAGTAAAGGTAAAAGACAACCATATGGAACATTAAATTTAATGAAATGTTTAAATAATCCTTTCTTTTTTATTTTGTATTATAAAAATCCCGTCTACCGCTTAAATTTTCTTTCTATATATAATATATTGGTTTAAAAAAGTGATATTTTTTTATCATTCAATTTGTTGACATTTTTATTATTATTTATTTTTAATTTAAATTGAAAATTAATTTGTTTGTTCAATAAATTTTTATTATTGTTGATTTTTTTTAATAATCAAATTGAGAGTTGACATTTTATTGGTAAAATTATTTAACAATTATAACTTTAATTTAATTTTAGTACCTAAAATAATGAAAATTATAAAACAAAATATTTTAGTCTATTTATTTTTGATTTGACGATTGTTACCCTTAGGTCCTTAGATTAGACAGTAGAGGAGCATGAACGAATGGGAGCCTAGTAAGAAATATTCTTAATAAGACTAATAATTTCCATAATATAAATTTGTATTAATTATGAACGGCTTTATACTTTTCTGGTTACTTGAAAATAACAGATTAACCTTAAACGTAAGTACCTAACCCCGGCCCTGGTGTGAATAAATAAAATTCTTAATTATGTCTTTCGCGAGCATTAGAGAAGTCCATTTTGTGGTCGATACCATTACCCCAACTGCTCCTCTAACTGTATTAACTTAAATGGGTAAGGACTCAGCGTGAAATGAGTATAGAACCATTATGCTCCGCATTCGTTGCGCGCATAATAAAATGCAGATATTATTTATTTGCAGATATAGGCAATATTGGTACACAAATGATGAAATCATTGTGTGAAAACACTAATAAAATATGAAACGAAACAATATAGAAGTTATAAATCTTCTTGAGACAGCGATAAAACCGATTTTGCACGCAACGAATATTGTGGATATAACTATTATACAAATATTATAAAGGGATGAAGTTTGTTTGTTTGTATATGTACGTAGTAGTAATTTTTTGGAACTTCTGGTTCAATTTTGGTAAATAGAATATTGCTGGATACGTTTCTATACCAAATTTAGACTATTTTTCACAGAAAAATGTTTATCCTGCAAAACGAATGTGTAGTGTTATCAACTACTTAAAATTTTTAAAAGATCGGTATTCAAAAAATGGTATTGATTTTAATTCTATGAATAATAAATATCTTGAACCAATTATCGTACAATAAAATTATCCGGTTAACAAGTATGGTTCGCCTCACTTTATAATCAAACGAGTCACCAATTTGATTTTGGTTTTATATTGTAATGATTAACTATACTTATTAATTATTTCGATATTAAAAAGAAAAAGTCACGGCTCTAATTTGGACGTGACGTATATTCATTATTGCGATGGTTTTATACAAAATTTTAGCGTATATCTTCAAGAAATTGCGATTTTTTTTATCTCCAAATTAGATCTAAGCAGCGACATATTATACTAATTTAAAAGAGCTTCGTAAAGATCAAATTCAACGTCTTATTTAAAATTCGTTTCAATTTTAAATCATAATTCCTAATGTATAAGACACTTATAAAGCTTTTTCATTTTGGACGTTGTGTAGACTTTGTGAATACGATTGAGGAAGCAGGCTAGCCATTAGGTAGTTTTTTGCTACAAGGTATATAGTAAATATGTATACAAATAAGAGCTACATAATTTTAATTTGGAATAAAAACAAAGTATCAATAAGATAACAATTTTTAAATTTTTTAAATTTTGGATCAAGGTACTTTCATTTGAAAATGATGTTATGTAAACTAATGAATGCCTCTTATACGTAACAGTCTTTTTTTGTAATCAAGAAACTCACACGTTGTTTATCGAACACGATTAAATTACTGTTACTTTAAATGCGTTCATTCCCATGATATCATTGTTTGTTAAACAAAATTGAAAATCTGATACATAAATTTTGATATCTGATTGATATCTTATACCGTTTTGTTTTTATTTTAAATTAAAAATTTATAAACCCAATTTGATCACCATTTACTCTTGTATTACATATGTTTAGAACTTAAGCATTCCATTGCATGGTAATCGTATACAATTAATTCAAATGTAATCAATATACGAATAACGATGGAATTGATTATAGACAATAAAATTATAATTAAATAAAATGTTTATACAATTTATAAACAAACTAACAACATTTCAAAATCACTTTTTTAATCCATATAATATATAGAATAAAAAACAAAAGCTTAAAGCTTAACATAAAGCTTATATGGAGACGGTAGTATCATAGTGATCCAAGTAATTTTTTACTATTTGTGAGAAAATTAAGAAAATTTGTTTTAAGTTTTAAGGTAATTATGGATTTTACTTGATAATATTTATCAAAATATCTTTAATAAATTATTTTCTTTAAAAATATAATATCCATCTATGTGTCAGACCGGGGACTTATCAGCCAACCTATTATTCGTTTTATGCTTGAAAAAAATTAATACTTCATTAATTAAGAGGTTGGAATATCTCGAGAAAGAATGATGACAAATGGCACTGGGCGAATAACGTTTTTTATCATGCCCACATGCCAAAATTTACGTTAAGAAAAATGATACTTGGATCACTATGGTTCTACCATCGTCATATAGTTAGTAGTATCACCTTGGTCTTGCATGTATCGCATAATACTGGTCTAGATGTCGTAATTGTAGCATTCGTATTGCATGTTCCACTTTATGTGATGGCACCAATTCATTATTGACAATAAATGAATCTCTCCCACTCCTTACACTGTTCTAACATCAGGTGAAAATATGTTAATTTTGTTGTTGTTGTTTGAATACATTATTAATTTATTATTAAATGAAGAAAATAAGAAAATAAAATTAAAATATTCATGTTGAAATGTGATTTTATAAAATGCTTGGTTTAGACTGGAAAATTTTGTTTTTGATGACCATGATAGGGATTACACTGTAAAAAATTGTTGACAAAAAATATTGTCGAAAACTTTTTACAATGATTATTGTATTTTTTACATAGATTTTTTTATTTTAAAAATTTAAATTGTAGTAAATTATAAAAATTTGCCTAGATTTAAATTTTAAAAAAATTCTTGCAAAATTGCAAAGACTAAGGGCAAATGTAACTTGCGGAATTTAAAAATGCGACAAAGCTGTATATCAGATATATTTGATGGCATTAAAAGTCATATTAATTAATGGGTATTTTTCAACCACCAAATATATCTGGTAGACAGCTTTGTTCGCAAGTCCGCAAGTATAAGATCACATTTATACGCTTTAACTTAAGCCGGAGTTATTAAACTGGTCTATTAACTACGGCTTTAGAGATCGCGTGTAAATATAGCCTTTCAAACTATCTATACTTGAGTTGTTTTATTGAGGCCAACATTTAATAAAACAAAGTACATTTTTAAAGCACACAGTTTAATGTAAGTAGTTCAATCTTTCAATTCCAATCTAAGATAATTTATATTTAGAAAAAATATTCGAATCAATTAAATTGTACTATTAGGCTCGAAAACACACTTAAAAGTTCAAACAGTTGGCCTCGATAAAACAACTCAAATATTGAGCAACTCTAGAAAAAGTGTACTTGAAACATAGCAGAAGTAAAATGAAGTTTTACCCAAACACGAAAAGAATTTTGGTATAAACTTTGTGTGACTCTTTCTGTTTCAATACTAAATGTTCCTTAAAAGTGAAGTAGTTCAGTTGTATAACAATTTTCGGAAAAATAACAAATTATCGATGCAAAAAATCAGTTTTAATTTTTACCTGTATAGTTTTGACATTTTTTTACCTTAATAGGATTTTCCAATCCAAATATAAGTTCGAATGAAATCGTCATCCAAAATTTATTCCAAATTCTTGGTTGTACTAGTTTATTAAAAGTCAAGTTTTATTTTATTTTTCTTAAAAAGAAAGATTATAATACACAAATAACAAGTTTTAGATTATTCGGGTGAAGGCTCTTATGTAATGTCATTGGACTACAAAACTTTAACGAAAAAGATACGTTGGAGTGAAACTTCGTTATGACTAGCAAACTATTTTTTAAGCAATTGATTGAAAGTTTTCCAAAATGATAATAATTTTTTGATAATACTCAAATTACTTGAAATTATCAAATTTTTCATGTACATGAAAACTATAAATGGTATAAAATGATTTTGTATGTTTATGCAGATAACGCACATACATATGTATATGAAATACTACAATTTTTTTGAATTATTGATTATAATATTCTTTGTGTTTACATTTCAGTGAATAGACTTCAAAAATTTATCTTCAGCGACCGTAAAATAAAAATTTTATGTAACAAAGTATTGTATCAAAAAATAACAGAAATATTTTTCGTTTCTTATATTTTATTCTTATTTTATTCTCGTTTATTATCCATGTTTTCAAGAATGAACTAAATGTAGGTACAATTGAAACATTTGATACTTGAACAAATCTTTAGTATTATCTATATCACACTGTCAATCAGTTGTTGGTTTTCTTTATTTTCGTTTCTACCTGCAGTCGGAAACGATATTCGTTTAAATGCAATACGAATGTCAGGTCGTAGAAAGGAGTCACTCGAATATTCTTTAATCAGGTTTAGGGGATGGGAATCCATTATTATAATGTAATTTCGAATTTCCGAATTTTTTTTCATACTTCCTTTACTTTAGAGCAAAGATAAATCAATGAGTTTTCCGAAAATTGACTCTACACTACTATAGTTTTTTTTTTTAAGATTTTTTTTCTTCACTATACCGATGTTCGATTCGGGGAATTCCCCCCAAATTATACAAATATATAAAGTGCACTGTTCTCTGTTATAGAGGACGCGAGGAATCTGCTAGCCTGTAAGTTGATGCGATATGATGAAGGAGAAAGGAGACTGTCAGTGAGTTCCCCTGTGTCTTTGTCATAATCATATGTACAAATATACTTTTTATATGTATTAGTAAGTATATGTATGTGGATTAGACAAGGACACAGGGGAACTCACTGACAGTCTTCTTTCTCATTCATCATATCGCATCAACTTACAGGCTAGCGTTCTCATCTTCATAACTCTATGATTATGACACTGATTATTGACTATTAAGTGTCGTGTGGTGAGGTGTTTAATTTTGTACCAAAAACTCTTTGATGCTAACGTCCTATCATTCTTAGGGAAGGTAACTGATTCATCATTTTTTATTTTTGCTTATACAGAGGCGGTGGGGTCTACAATCGTAGGAAATTTGCTTACGTAATACTTGAATGCCCCCTTAACGCAATATGCTGTATAATATCGTCATTGTATGTATATCTGAAACACTTCGTTTACAGATAGGTATATGCTACTTTAGGAACCAAAGTACGCTCAAATTTTAACTTAAGTAAATATACTAGATACTTTTGTTTATAATTTAACATATAATTATGTTAATAATTAAACAACTTAAGTAAGAAAAACTATTTATTTTATTAAAAAATCCTTTGTATTTTATTTTTGTATTGCTTTCAATAAAAGTTCAAAAGGCATATGATTTTCTATCGACAACGAATGAATATTTATGTAATTCAAAACATTTTCTTATATAATTTACTGTTTGAATAAAAAAAAAAAAACGTATAAAATATTTTAAAATAAATTTGTTTAATAAAAACGTGTGTCTTCCCACGCTATTTATTTATAATAAACAATGTATTGCTCTTGGTGACATTATTTAGTTATGCAAAACATAAATGTTATAATTTGTTACTACCCATCAAATATTTTTCACAAAGAAAACTCATATTTACACCATTCGATCAACGTCTATATGCAGTATGAACAAGTAAAATATACAAAATTGAAAAACCCTAATTTTTCCGATTTTTCGGATATGGTACCATAAACTCCCACTTGAAACATATATAAGAACACTTGCCATTAAATTTCTTTTTTTCTTAAAGCTGTTTGAAGATCGTCGCCAAATTTTTTTCGTGTACAGAACTCTAAGCTCGCTTTTGAAACATAGCTAAGAATAATCTCCGTTAAATTACCTTTTAAATAAAACCAAAAAAAAAATTAAAATCGATTCATTAGTTTAGGCGACACGATGCCGCAGACAGACAGACACACGCAAATAGAATAATTGAGCAGAAGGAAACTCAAATATTGTTCCTCAAAGAAGAAAGTCAATGAAGAATATTTAAAATTTTTTGTGCTGAATCATAAAAAATTCCTAGGCCTTCGGGCTCTTTATTATTATTTTATCGTTCAAAGTTGGCTGAAAAAATGATGAATCTTATGGTGGTTATCCATTTTCAATTGGATATTTCTATAGGTATAAAAAAATCTAGAGAGTGTGATAAAAAATTATCTAAAATATTTAGACAATCTTGTAATTTATAATAATACCATAAAAATATGAGGTTGTTGATGATATAAAAACAAAATTTTAATTTAATTATCGAGCTCATCAAAGATCCATCATTTGATGAACAGAGACGACTATACTTAGAGTATTGATGGTTGAAGAGAGATATCTATATTATCAAATTTATAAGCAGCACTTGCACACAATATATTAAACATTTTTGTAGTTTCGTGGTATTGTAAAGCTAAAAATATCACATTATTTGACTACAAAGCATGTATTTGATTTATATGCATGTATCGTGCATATAAACCAAAACTTTTACAATACCGTAGCAAAACAAACACCTTAAAACAAACTTAAGTTTGAATATAGAGGTTCAAACTTTTGAATTTTAATATTAACAAATGTGTTGCTGTAGGTATTCTATGTATAAACGTCTCACTCAGATTTTGAATTGATATTTATAATCATTGACAAGATATATTATTTTGTTCAAATATACATATTTATATAAATAGGTACGTGACCTAATATAGAAAATCTTTGACATAGAAAATGTTAAATGCTATAAGTATACACATACATACGTATTCACTACCATTGTATAAATGACGTGTATTTACCATTTTCACGTAGTTCATCTGTCGTAAAGGTTTTTAAGTTTACTAATATAGTCAACAGGAAAAGTTAAATGTACAATATGATACAACACTTTGAATGGTTTAAGAATTAGCAATGTCACGAAAAAGTAAATTTCATGATGGTTGGATTTTTGATATTTGTTTTCTTAATGAGATTGAGTAAAGATAAAGTACATCTTGCATCTGAGAGCATCTCTAAAAGAAAAAGACAGTCAGTCTTGGGGGCTGTCGACGGAAGTGGATACTTAGAACTTTGAAATAACTGGCTTTTGGCCTGACCTTTGTCCTGACTCTCTCATATAGCTCTAATAAATACCTATTCACAATACCTGAATAATAATAAATAATACTTCAATACTCTTCAAATAGCTGTTTACAATTCTGGATAGATATGGTGGGAGCGCAAGTAAATACATTTGAATAGTAAGATGTAATGTTAAAATCAATCAAAATCAAAACATGGTATAAAAGAAAGTCGCTTCTCGCTGTCTGTCCCTATGTCCCTATGTATGCTTAGATCTTTAAAACTATGCAGCGGACTTTGATGCGGATTTTTTTAATAGATAAAGTGATTCTAGGCGAAGGTTTGTGAATCTAAACCATTCTCGCATACACTTGAAAACACACACACAATTTCATCAAAATCGGTCCCTCCGAGGAGGTGTTCAATTACAAACAAGCGATAATGAGAGTTTTATTATTCTAAAAAGTGCTCAACGTGCCAAAAGAAAGAAGTTTGCACTTAAAAAATCTGCGCAAATTGCTAATTTAAAAACCATTCTTATGTCCTTTTAGTAATAGATATAAATTATAATTTTTAGATAGTTTTATAATTAAAGAATGTAATTTTGATTGGACAGGCAAGCCTTCGTTTGCGCTTAGGTGCTTAGCCGTCGTAAATTAACGCAATTGCTCTCAAGGGCGAGACATACATCTCCCTCACCTAAGTTTAACATGGAAAGAAATATAAGAAAATTCAGCCGCCTTAAAATAATTGGAGCGTATCTCACTCGCCTGCCCTATCGGAAAGGGTCCACGTTAGACGTACTTTGGCACTGTCCGATCGTGTGAGTATGGCTTAACAAAGATAGCTGGGTATCTCACGTACGACCAATGCCATGGTCTGTAGCTAATGAGAACAGTAAAAGTGTATGTACTATTATACCATGTATAAATGAAATATACATAGTATATTAAGTTTAGTCCCAAGTTTGTAACGCTTAAAAATAATGATGCTAGGAAAAAAATGTGTCATAGGTGTTCATAAAATCACCTAATTAGTCCATTTCCGGTTGTCCGTCCGTCCGTCCGTCCGCCCGTCCCTCTGTGGACACGATAACTCAAAAACGAAAAAAGATATCGAGCTGAAATTTTTACAGCGTACTCAGGACGTAAAAAGTGAGGTCAAGTTCGTAAATGAGCATCATAGTTCAATTGGGTCTTGGGTCCGTAGGACCCATCTTGTAAACCGTTAGAGATAGAACAAAAGTTTAAATGTAAAAAATGTTCCTTATCAAAAATTAAATAACTTTAGTTTGAAACATTTTTTCGTAAACATCACTGTTTACCCGTGAGGGCGCCAATTAGGCGGAAATTTTATAATATGTACTATACTTGATTATCAGTTATGTATGTGTCACATGTTTGTATGTGTAATACGATAAAGAAATCAACACTGACTATGCATGGTATTTCAACAATTAACTCAGTCAATTGTTTTCACTTGTTTGTATATTTAAATTATATAACTATGTTATTTCGATTGAATGTTGGGCTACAGGACTCGCTTTGCAACGAATACTAATTATTGCGTGAACATACCAGAAGTTGAAAGGTTGTGCTTTTTTACAAATATGAAACCGACCTTGTAATAATTTTTTATTTTTGGTTTTTTAGGCAAAATGCATTATTTATAGAAATTTTTGCATTAAAATGATATGAAAAAATTCACTGCTAAGCTACACACTCTTTGCACACATTATATCTACACATATTTATTTTCTACATATTTTATAGACGTTATCTTTTAGTGTAAAATGTCAAGAAAGTACTTGCATCCATTTGTAAAAAAACACTACACAATTTTCATAAAAGTATATATATATATTTATAAATGCATGTATATCGAATTATGAAAATGTATTTATCTAAAATAAGTTGGTTGACTAAAATAAACGCAAAATATTTTTCCATTTCTTTAATATCTAATTTTCATAGCGATTATCGATCATATTCTCGATAAAAATAACTACTAGTAAAATCTCGTTGGAAAATCATACTAAACGTAATATTTCTCAATAATTCAATTTGCGACTCTGCGAAACTAAAGGTGGCACATTGATGGCGGTTGAAAAGGGTATAAACATCAATCAATTGATATATAAACAAACAAAAAATCATAGAATATATAATTTATTTTATATTATTCACAGCTCTAGTTCGTACGACAATTAGTAGCAATTCCCTTCTTATGTCATTTTCTTATACCTTCTAAGATAATGTTTACATCCTCCTTTTCGTTTCATACTTAAATCAGAAGAGGTCAGCTCAGTATTTTGGTGGTATGAATTGTCGAGGGGGAGGTGGCGTTAGACAACTTCTTCCTGATTTACTTTCCGATCCATCAACTTGCTTGTCTCGAAAAATGACTTTTCTCTTAGAATTTATTAAAGAGTTCTTGTAATTTAGGGACCTGCATATATATAAAAATTCTCGCAAAGAGTCTTATAAGTGTGGTTATATCACTTTATTTATTCTTCAAAATCCCTCTCTTAAGAAATTTTGATCAATGAATCCAGATTTGTCTGGATTCGTCTGTTGTAGATAAAAAGCGTAGTAAAATGAATATTACAAAAACAAAAGATTGTGTTTGTTTACATTTGAAGTTTACAATGAAATGAAATAAAAAAAAAAGAAACTCCTCTATTGTGAGGAGGAAAAAAAATATTTGTAAAGCACACAAGTACTTTTTTATAATAATTAAAGTATTCAACTGTATTTCAACCACTACTAATTGTCCTCTTACATATTCTTTAATGAAACAGTCCTTAGGCTTATTGTCAAAGTTTTGAAAGTATATTTTCAAAATTTTTTAGGCCACAGAGCTGCACCTTTTTTGTTGATCAACATTCTCTTGTTGACATGATCAACATTCTCTCTACGACCTTTTTCGTAGAAGGAAATTTGTCAGATACTATGACCACTTGATAACATAATTTTAAAACAATTCAGCCAAAGTGAACTATTTATTTATGTATCGAACAACAAAATCACTGTTCGACGTGGTAGACATATGCTCATCGGCGCAGTAATTTGGTCGAAAAAATTTCATTTGGTCATAGTGTCCAACAAATTATCTACTGCGCTTTTTCAGACCGATAGCTTCCACCAGATGTTATAAGGCTCGTTTGAAAACACAGCACTTTAGAAAAAAAGCCTTTTACAAAATTTCAAGTATTTATTCACCATTTAACCAAAAGAGTACTGTCCCGTGGACTATTTGCCAGGTACTGACGATATACGACGGAGGACACTAGGTATTTTATCGTACTAGGAGAATAATAAATAAAGGTAAGTTTAGTAATGAAGAAAAATGCGGTTTCAATCATGTCTCGAGTGTATATTTTCGATTTACGAGATTTTATATTCGTATTTGAATGATTTTGTACATAGACAATAAACGATTTAACACTCATTTTCTTTATTTCCAAATTGATCTTCATTCTTGGTAGACAAAAAGAATATGAGGAATTTCACTTCATATTTCTCCAAAAACGTATTTATAATATAATATTGATTCCGTAGAAATAATATATCAAACACTCGAACTAAAAAAAAGGGTGTTATAAGTTTGATCGCTATGGAGAATGTTCTTAGCAATGTTTAAAAAGTGCAATTTTATGGTTTCGTACCCGATAAAACTAAAAATTGGCGAAGATCTACCAAATCAACTCAATTTGGAAAAGGCTGTGAGGAAAAAGACAATTTAATGAAGATTGTTCTTAGGTATGTTCTAATTCGATTTTTGGGTTCCGTACCCGAAAAATTTATCGCGGGTTTTTTAAATTTTGTAAATTTTACTTGTATTTCTGTGTAGCGTTCAAAACTGCCATGACTACTATCTCAGTAATATCTATCTACCAAACCACTTTTGTCAAAAAATTTTCCCAATCGTTTGTTTCAATGTGCTAGACTATTTTGTCTCGAATTATCAACGAAATAAATTTTGCTTAATGAAAAGAGTAAACTAAAACTAATTAACGTATTTGTTAAACTGTCACGAGTAATAAATGAACGTGTCCATTAGTTTATTAATACGTCAAGGTGCATTAGTTTAGTTAGGTGTAATTATTTCGTAATGAATATAACCAAACTATATCATATTCGTTTAGCTGTGTAAATTGGTAAACAATAATTTTTTTATCGTTGATTAACACATGTAGGTCTAGAACCAGATGTAGTACTTAACAGCCATTGAAGAGCAACTGGAAATCTGGTAGTCAGTGGTTAGGGGCGAGTGTGAACCAAAAATTTTCAATTATTAAGCTTTAAATTGATAAATATTAATTGAATAAAAAATCATTTTGTCCGCAACAAAGTAGAGTTGTCATTTTCCGACTCTAAAATAGTAATTTTTAAGGCTTCGAACAACGAACATTTGGTTAATTTGACTGTAGAACAAAATTATTTTTACTTTTTTCAAATGAACTTCTTCAGCCACCAATGTTGAGCGGTTTTGGATAAGAGTAAAACTTTGGAATTCGTCAGTTTGGAAGCATATCACGCACATACATACCACGTTGAAAACATCGTTTTACGATCGATCGCGAAGAGAAGTGTATTTAATGACTTTTGAAGCCTTCGATAAATATTCATAAATTTTAAGATTACCACACAATTAAAATTTTTCGAATTCTGACTTTCGTTTCCAATTCTCTATTGAATAAAGTTTATTCGACATGTATTGTCTATAATATTTTACGGCTATTTCATTAGTATTAATAACTATTACATGAACGAAAAGATTTTTGATCAAAAATGTTCACAAACAAAAATGGTATCCTAAAGGTAATGTGTTCTGTGATGTAAAAGGAACTTGCTATAAGCTTTTAGAGCTTGTGGCAAGATAATAATCACGAGTTATAGCAATATATGTAGGTATAAATAAAATATTTCGATATGGATTCCTAATTAGTGTAAAACGCTTTGAATTATATTAATTTATGAATGTTTATTAAGAAGTTAACTATGAGTGTTTAATGGTGAATAATTTGTATAAAATAATTGTTTCTAGGAAAATACAGAATAGAATTGTAAGAAACTCATTTGTATTCGAATTATTTATTACCTAACTCCAACCTTTATCTTTTGCAGTTATATACTGAGTGTATATTAATTCGATACAAATATTAGAGGAAGTTGTGCTTAAGCTGGTTTGGTACATATTGGACCAATTAAACTCGATATGAAAATGCACAAAGTTCGATTCAGCGCATTTTTGACCCCTGACTTAAAAAAAGGAATGTTGTAAGTTTGACCTCCATGTGTGTGTGTCTGTCTGTTCGGATGAACCGATTTTGATTTTGATTTTGTTTCGTTTGGTAAACTTGCTCCATTAAAGGTAATTTAATGAAGAGTGTTCTTAGATATGTTTCAAGTGCGAGTTTAGGTTTCCATACCCGAAAAATTTGCCGGGGGTAAATTTAACTTGTGTTACTTTTCACACGTATTATACCATGTATATGAAATATACCAAGGTATACTAAGTTTAGTCCCAAGGTTTGCAACGCTTAAAAATATTGATGCTATGAACAAAATTTTTGTATAGGTGGCCATAAAATCACCTAATTAATCCATTTCCGGTTATCTGTCTGTCTGTCGTCTGTCCGTCTGTCATCACGATTAGTCAAAAACGAAAAGAGATATGAAGCTGAAATTTGTATAGCGTGCTAAGGACGTAAAAAGTGAGGTCGAGTTCGTAAATGAGCAACATTGGCCAATTAGGTCTTGGGTCCGTAGGGCCCATTTTGTAAACTGTTAGAGATAGAACAAAAGTTTAAATGTAAAAAATGTTCCTTACAAAATAATAAACAACTTTTGCTTGAAACATTTTTTCGTAAACATCGCTGTTTACACATGAAAGCGCAAATATATAGGAATATCAGTTGTATATGTGTGACATGTATGTATGTGTAATATAATAAAGTAATCAACACTTTCTATACATGGTATTTCAACAATTAACTCAGTCAATTGTTTGTTTTCACTTGTTTTTATTAAAAATATTGTATGGAGTATTGGTAAATTATTACTTCTGTGTAACAAATAATTTGTTAGTCATTTCTTTCAAATACAATACACGCCACAAAATTTCAATTTTTTAAATGAATACCTCCACGACCGTGCTCATACATCCTTAAGCATTTTGTTGAACCAAGCAAATATTAACTTGCTACCAGTTGAATGTTTTATACACATATGATTTGATAACATTATATATTTTATATATTTAATATTTCATATATTATTATTTCACATATCATCAATATCATATAGAAGTGGTTCATTCAAATATCGGAAATTGAAATCTATTGTACGGCAATATTGGAAAATCACTCACTACTAAATGTTGTAGTTATAGTAGAGTAAGTAGTAAGTATATAGTCCTATATTATTTATACAAGTTACGGCTGAAGTGTGCGATTAATAGGTATGGTAGAGTAGTGAGTAGTCTCGCATATTACTTATACAAGGAAGAACTTAAGTGTACGATTTTGAAAACGCACTCAAACAAATCCCATACATTTTTAAGTGAAACACTTTTTTAGGCATGTTGGACACTTTTGGGACTTGCCAGCTGAATCAGTGGTATCGCTGCTGGACTGCCATTCAAAAATGATTCAAAGAAATTTTAACTGTTTATACTATAATAGTACGAAACCCTAAATTCACACATGGAAAAAAGCTAAGAAAACTCTCCATTAAAGTACCTTTTAAACAAAACAAAAAATATCAAAATCGGTACATCAGTTTAGGAGCTACGATGACACAGCCAGACACACAGAAAAAGAAGACAGACACACATACACATAGCGGTCTTAACTTAGAACACCCCTCTTTTTGGTTCGGGCCTTAAAAGTTTTAATTGTTTACTTCTTCCATTAGTGACTGAGTATCATTTTTTGAAAACTGCAAGCGTACACTTTCTTCTTGACAACCAAGTCAATAATCACATTTCGGAAAATTTAAACTACATATTGTCAATTACGTTCTTTCAGTGTGTTAACTGTTGCTGATCGGTTATTCTGACACAGTTTTTTTCTCTCTTGATACTTTCCCATGTCGTATACTCAAAATCGCATACTTCTCTGCCCCACTCTCTCTGGATGTATGCATATATGATTATTATTTTCAACACATAGGTGGCGGTTTCCAGGAAAATTACATTATACCATTTATTTGTGTGTACAATGGAAGTATAGATATTAATCTGTTCAACAGCATTTATCATCATATATACACATGTCGAATATAATTAAATGTTCGATGTGTAGTGTATAATCTTCTTCGTAGAAGAGGCACTCCCACATAGTAGGACAGAATTTTGTGCAGAACTTATTGAATTAGTACATATCGATAAGGCAGAGAGTTAGTATACTCATTTTGGGTATTCACTTCTCACTCTTTGCAAGCAAAGGTAAACTTTTGATGACATGTAGTGTTTGATTGTACGATGACATAGAAATTTTTTGCCTTTTGTGTCCTGAAAACTTTGGGAGTCAACAGGATACCAAACTGACTTTGTTTGATCACATCATATTAAATTGAAGCTATATTCATACTAAATCATGAATATATGAAACGTCTTTAACTAAAACTTTTATATAACGATTTTTCCCTGTATCAGTGAGTATTTTGTCAGTGTTACAAGATATCGACGGCTACAAGATATACAAAAATATCATATGTAAAAAGGACGACTTTGATTTTTCAACGGACTTTCTCTCTTGTTGTATAATAGTTGACTACTTACTATCCTGTAAACTAATATGAAACTAAATTTATGTTATTTATTGAAAACGTGTTGTTTGATACATTATTTCAATTGTAATACACAGGGTGTCCCCATGACTCGATCGACATAGCTATAAGTAAGTATTCTCGCATTCTTTTGGCAATTTTAAGTTGAAAGTGCCTTATATACTTTTATCCAAAACTCAATGGATAAGAAATGTGCACTTTTATGTCCTCAAAGGTAATGGTCAAGAGGAGTAAATTAATATAGTAAGCCATGTAAATATTTTGCCGAATTTTTTCAGAAATTTTAATGTTATGTCATAATAAATAACCAAAGGTAATGTACGCACATATTGGGTTGACTACTAAATCAGAATTATGTCTTTTTTAACTAATATTACAATTAATTGATACAGTAAAAACTATAAGTAGCTATAAAATTAACTCAATCATCAAGTATTTGATTTCTAAAATTAATACCTTAAATTTTCAGAATATATTTATTGTAAATAAAAAAAGTAAGCTCTACATTCATAATGAACCAAGGTACGAATGGAATAAAATTTCTTCTACTAGGTTCCCACGACACCTTTCGTTCTTTTTTATTTTTTAAGTGGTAATTTTAAGATTAATTTAATGTGTGTCACCCGCAGCTTCACCTCCGACGTCAATGAACATGAAATCTGAGAAATTTATTACTTTTTCTCCCTAGATGTGAAATATACTTTTCAATATGTTATTTTGATTCTATGGTGTTAAAAATATATTTTGATAAAAAAAATGCTATTTGGTTATAACTATTTGTGCAAGCATTTGCCTCTACAAGCGTAAGTACTTTAATTAAACAAATTATTTATTTTTATCATAAAGTTTGAATAGAATCTTTTTAATTAATGTAACTAATTAATAATGTGCTTGAATAGTTACAGTCTTAATAATAAAGTTTTATCTATTTAAAAAGAAATTGACTAACAAACTATAATAAAAGCTATTGTATAATTGTTCAAGGTATGTAAAATTGTCGGTAGTGACTATCAATAATCATTATAGATTATAAAAAATGTAATATGACCGCTTCATCAAACCTCTATATATAAACGCATCCGAATTTGTTTATGAATAATTTCGTGATTGAATACATTCTTCTTGTTCTATCGAATAATGTAAATTGGTATTTAAAATATAAGAGCAATATTGCTGATGTTAACAGATTATTTATAAGCGATAATCTGTTATAATATTCTTGTTTATTCACCATACTGGCGAAAAACAATATTATTACCTCAATTATCCATTTCATACGTCCAAACTTGAATAAATTTTATTCAGGCCTATTCATTTTAGTTTTTATTCAATGCTCAGACTGATTTTGGAAAATGATTGACATGGAAAAGTTACTGACAATGTTTTTTTTGTTCTTAATGGGTTCGAGAATAAA
This sequence comes from Chrysoperla carnea, assembly GCF_905475395.1. NCBI lineage: Eukaryota > Metazoa > Arthropoda > Insecta > Neuroptera > Chrysopidae > Chrysoperla > Chrysoperla carnea. The sequence goes on along the minus strand of NC_058337.1, from coordinate 111,278,055 downwards.
AAAATTTCCAAAAAGTTTTACAGGCATCCATTAACTTGGGAGTTATCCTCAAGTAATTAAATATCTTTTTATTTTTTACCCATAAATCTTTTTGCAATAAAAGTTGACAAAACGAAGTAAAAATTGAAAACTTTTATTACCTTTTATAAAATACAATAAATTATCTTAACACAAAAGTTATTTAAAAACTTTATATTAAAAATTTATAAAAACGAAAGACAAGAGATAAAATAGACACTTCTTAAACTAAGGTTTGATGTTTGAAATCACTTCTTACAAAAGTGGTTTGTAAATCACTAATTTTGGAGCCATTTTTCCTACTATCCAAGTGAATTGTTTTCCAGCTTTCAAGCAAATTTTTTTATCGTTTCTGGTCCGTAAAATTTCATACCACACCCCTAAAAAATGCTGTTCATAACATAGTAACCAATGGTATTTTGAAGACACTAGACATTCTTGACCACATTTTTGTTATATGAAAGATGACACAGTTCTCAAAACCCCCATTTGCGGACATTCAATTAAGTAAGCCTTTTCTCGTTACATAATTGATATCTACTCATGTCAGGAGTTTAGGTTACCCATTTTATAAGATTTCTCTTCTAAGATAAACTAAGATACAGAAAAATACTTCAAGCAATAGTTGTTCGTATCAAAAGTGGCCATCTTATGGGCGTCTTAGATTACATTTAGATCTTGATGGTTAGTTTTGTTTCAAAAAAATATATTCAAACAAACATGTTCGTATTTTAATAAAGAAGGTAGACCTCATTAAAAGCACAGTTAATGTCTTCTGAGATAAACTGTATAATAGAATGTACATTTACGAAAGAAAATTTACTAAAAGTATGAAAATATCGAGCTTATAATCTGCATAATCAGTTCATACGTCTCGTATTTATAAAGATAAATTTGTATATACAGGTATAAAAAAAAAACGATTTGTATTATTCTATTTTTATTATGTAGAAGATACATTCTTTTATATGTACCTAATAATAAAATATCATATAAAGATCAAATAAATAGCTATATTATATTATTTTATAAAATTCAATCAATCATTTTATTTCTCTTTCAATTTATTATATACGTATGTTTTATTATATTTTTTAAGCGTATTTTTCACTTGAAAGAAAATCAGATATTGGTTTTGTGCCGCTTAACAGTGATTCCTCGCGTTGTAAAGGTATAGTCCGGAAAGTTAAAAATTATTAACCTTTGATTTGTTAAATTTTGAAATAAGCAGTTTCTCAAGGTAAAATTGTAGATTTTTAATCTTTAAAAGCATATAGTCGAGGTACCATTTTTTTACAAATTAATATCATGAGCGTAACTAAAAGGGGTACAATTGGGCAATAGCCTTCCAAAGTAAAACAATGAAGCTACGCCAATGATGGCTGTAAGTGCTTAATTAAACAGGCTAAAAGCTTTCTAGTAGTTTTCTTGAAATGGGATATTTGTCCCTATGAAAGCCTTACGTCAATAATGGCTACATCTGTCTAGATACAGATTGCCAGGATGTATAGTGGCAATTAACGAAGTTTTAAGCAATTTACGCTTGATTTTGCTCATTTCAGAATCATAAATGTACTCTATTCCAGCGAATGGCGGGGGATCAACAGGGATGTGGTATGAGTGAATATCACTACAGGTGAAGGACCCTCACTGCACGGACAGAAAAATGAAGTTGGTTTTGAAATGCTATAGAAGTTCGCAAAATATGAACGTTTAATATTCCTTATTAAACAAAGAGGAAGATATAGATTAGTGACGTCATTGTTCGATTTCACCATAGATACATATAAAATACATATAAAACTTTGTTTTGCTAAAAGAAGATGGACAACAATCTTTGAATGCTTATAACTTCTTTGTTTTATAATCAATTTTAATTTCACTTGCATATTTTGTATCAATTCTAGTTTTACATTTTTATGCGTAATATGGCAAATTCGGCATCAGACAACTACCGTATTAAACAATGGAAAGGCTATATCTAATTTACCATCAAAAATTTAATGTGTAACTATTTTTTAAACTGTAGTACTCAAAGAGAAAATAAAAATATTAATGCAAATATGCCCATTGTCGTTGCTGTGGAACAGTCGCAATGTAAATGGAAATAAATTCAACATTGGTCTTTAACACAAAAATCGAATTTCCGGGAAAAGTAAAAATATTCCCTTATACAAAGTTGTGTGAGTATCTGAGAATTTTACTTAAGTTTAAGTTTGTTCAAATCAAATGACAATTTTATTTTTAATAATTCTAAAAAGAGAGTTTGTTTAGCTTAGGCAGTTGCTGTGTGACGAATTTTGTTTTGTGTTTAGTTTTATTTCAATACATTATGAACTTACTTAGGGATTATACAATAAATTGTGAATATTTCCCTCTTTTATTGACTGTGATTCCTGTGTCTATGTCTTTTCACTTTATATACACATTATTTTTCTTCTTAGAGTCTTTTGCCGTATGAATATGAGAAACTTTGAATATCGCGTAATGATTTCTAGTATTTATTGATAATGTCAAAAGAAATGAATGCATTTTAAAGTATAACTTTTGGATAATAATAAAACTATTTAACTATTGACTTGTATCACGCGATCGTAGTAAATTCTCCTTCAATAAAGCATACTTTTTATTTCATTTTATATACGTCTCGAAAATGGTGAAAAGTCGAATAAAAGGCATATCTTTTATAAATAAATAATAATTAAAAAAAAAGAAACTAAAAAAACACGCTTTTGTAACTAGTTGAACTAAAAAATAGAAAATAATGTCTATTAATTTAATTTTTAGTTAAAAACAAAAGTAAAAGCTTTACTAATTATCAGAACCTGAATTTTCTTAATATTAACAAAAAAAAATTTTTATTTGTTCGCGTCCCCTTATCTTTTATTGCTGTCTCCTTTCATTCGCACCATATCTGTATTTGCGCAAGCAAATTTTACCTGTTTCATCCATTGATAACACTGAATTGATTTGCAATCTATGAGGCAAAATTCAAGTATTAAACAAAAAAATAATACACTTAAAAATAAAATATTTTGGTAAAATTCGTTAGTTGTTCTTGAAACTGTAATATTTAATCATGTTACGAATTTGTATTCTTCTAATTACATTGGCTGTACCAATTTTGGGTACTAATATTTCGTAAAGACATTTATCACGTGTTTAGCTTTTAATAAATTACTTTTTGTGTGTAGGGGCATCAATTGAAGGAAGAGTTGTAGGAGGCGTGGATGCTGATTTGGGAGATGTTCCCTCCATTGTAAGAATTACTGTATTTTTTGGTTAAATTAGAGACTCTTTATCTAATAAGAAAATTATTTTACTCAAAAGGTTTCATTGAGAAGTTATGGCGAACATAACTGTGGAGGAGTTTTAATATCCAAAGATTATGTTTTAACTGCAGGACATTGTGCTTTCTCGTAAGAACTGTTTCTTTTACTAGTACTCTTTGCTTCGCTATTCATGTTCAGATTCAAAACTATTAGGTTAGGTTATGGTTACCTTACCTTATCTAATAGTGCAGTATATTCAACTAATATTTGCATGTCGGTTTGCCTAGAGAACCCATAAGATTTTGCCATCCAAAAGTTAAAAAAATCTCTCAACGTTCCTGAAGAAGTTTTCTTTTCAAAAAAAGATTGATTACAAGAAATATACTAAAAGGGTTCATTGTTTAATACCCTGGGTATCATTAGACACAATTGTTTTCTCGTTAATAATATTAGCATGAGAGCGAAGTTAGAAATGGTTAAGATATTCTAGTCCTAATTTTGTTTTTTTACAAAAATAGTCCAAAGTCTATACAATATGGAGTTATCGAAATTGAGCCAAGTGCTGAAGACGAAACAGTCATTTCTATTGCAGCAATAATCCTGCATGAGAATTATAGCAGCTCGACATTGGAAAATGACATCGCATTATTAAAAGTGCGTAAGAATTCTTTATTTTTAATTCGACGTTGGATAGTAGGTAATATTTAGAATTGTCCCCTTCTTGAATTTTTTGCACTTGACAACCAAAATTTATATAAATGTTCAATCTTAATGTTAATTAATAACCCATTATGTAAGATATCGTATTTTATTGCAAAGTGCGAAATGGAAAATAAATTGAACGTACAATGTTTGCAATAAATCTAATAGTGTTTGAAAGTTAAAGTAAAAAAACCCATATGTATCATCTTTGAATATGCCATTGGAATCAAGTTCGAAAATTAGAATAGAGAAATATAACATTTTAAACTTTACAGTTAGCAGAACCAGCAGTATTTGGTAAATATGTAAAACCAGCAGTTTTACCTGAAAAAGACGAGCCTGCTCCAGGAGGAAGTAACGTTCTTTTAGCTGGATGGGGATACACAGCTGTAAGTTATAAAATTAACTTTACCATTCCTTCGTTTGTCAATCCTAGTAGCTCAACTGATTAAAGAGTAACCAATTCCGTTCGCAGTATGCCTAGGCTAGCGGGTTCAATTACCGCCGTCACAACAAAAATTAATTTAATTAATAGTTGTGATGGACTCGTGTAGTACCAGGTTTATGCATGAAGAAGGTGCACTCGGCCTCTCAAATTAATTGAGGAGTTTATAAATGAAATTATCAACGAAAAAGGTGATAAAAACATAAATGGTATCACAATGGATTCTTTGGCCTAAGTGTGTCCTTCACGGACAACCAATATAACCTTACCTAACCTATTCCTACGTTTGATTAACGGAGTTCCGAACATAGAAAAATTTTTTACATTTTCTAGATAGACTCTTTTCTACATAATTTTGTTACTCTTCAGACTGGTGGATTTATGCCCAAGAGATTACAAAAGGCTAATATTACCATTGTAGACCTTGAGGAATGTAGAAGTATCCATCAAAATGGAAATGGTATGATTATTTATGATAGTAATATATGCGCAGGAGTTCCAGGAGGATCGAAAGAACAATGCAATGTAATTATCTCTTCCAAGGGACTTTAAGAGTAAAAATTAATTTTGTTTTGCTTTTAAGGGTGACTCTGGTGGTCCATTAACATTGGATGGAAAAGTTGTGGGATTGGTATCACGGTCAATAAAGCCATGTGGAACACCTCCTTTTCCAGGTGCATACACACGTGTTGCAAGTTTCAGAGATTGGATACGTAAAAATTCTGGTGTATAAATTTGTAACTTAAATAAATAATTACTTTGATAAATAAATGGTAACTTTGAGCACTGTATATTTCATTGTCGTTGTTTTGGAATCCTCCCATTAATTGACCTGTACTATCCTTCGTTCTGACTTGACTGCCAAAACACAAAGCAATCGATTCCACATAGAATCTACTATCATCAGTGTAACTTTCAAATTGACATAATATTTTATTGGTAGAAAACCCTAATCAAAAATATGAAACGCCTGTTCACACAGTCATTCTTATATTTAATACAAAATAATTTTGTTTCCAATTGTTAACTCCCTCATCATAACAGGAAGTATAATCTCAGATAATTTTTATACATACATTTCACTAAGTATGATATTTTAAAACTTTAAAAAATTATTGTTTGATAAAAAAATCGTGAGTAGAAGAGTTCCATCACTAAGGTCACATTCTCCTTCCATTAGAAGGTTTTTATTGGAATGCGACTCGAGAAAGGTTACTCCTACAAAAAAACCACTCCTTTAGAATTAACTAATCCTTTAACCGTAAAAAAATGATATTTTGGCATAAAAAAAGAATAAGAGTGATAAGAAGTTGATCCCACAAAGAACTTAGCTTATTTGTATATTTTTAAAACACTTTAGATGAATTCGGAAACGCTATGAAGGTGCACAAAACCTCAAATTTCATGATATTTCGTTCATAAATAAGAAAAACTGAGTTAGAAAATTTACACAAGTTATTTAATTAGGTATTGGAATTTAATCTAAGAATACGACCTCAAAAGTAAGGGACTAACTTCGTTCCCGTAACTAAAAATAATCATGGTTTGTTTGGTTATATGTATATTTGGTGTCCACTACCGGCAAATTTAGTCCATAACATGCTGAATTTTATCTTGCAGCGGTTATTGAACACGCTATAATTGGTAGGTATACCGCGTATGGAAGTTTGACTATGTTTGGCAAAAAAATAATAATCCTAAACATTCAAAATTTAATATTTGATACAAGGTTAGATAACATTGAATTAATATTAGTGATAAAATTCAAGTGTCATAAATATATAAGTCACTTAAAAATCAAGTATTTTGGTACAATTAAAAAAGTTTTCCTTCCAAGCAAGATATATAATCATGTTGCGATTTTGTATTCTTCTAATTACGTTGGTTATACCAATTTTGGGTATTAATCCTTAGTGAAAACATATTCTTAGGTGTTCAATTCATTAAATTTTTGTGATTTTAGGAGCGTCTCTTGAAAATAGAGTTATAGGAGGTGAAGATGCCAATTTAGGAGATGTTCCTTCAATTGTAAGAGTTATTCCATATCTTTGGTGTAGTTAAAGACTACTTATTTAATAAGAAATTATTTTCTAAAAGGTTTCTTTACGTCGGGACAGTGGTGATCAAAACTGTGGTGGAGTTTTAATTTCTAAGGATTACGTGCTAACTGCTGCACATTGCGCTCCATCGTAAGAACATTTTAAATTATCTTTTCAATTTCGATGTTTATATTATTTATTTTAACACATAATAATTATTGACCAGTTTTCGTTGCTAGTAAACAAAGGATTATTAAACGATATATCAAGCGCGTTAACTGCCTAATAACCTGAATATACTGCTTCGCTTACTTGTTTAGAAACCCAAAACTGTGACAAATATATTATTGTATTTATGGGAAAAAATCTGAAACAAAATTTTTTTGATTTTGGTGGCAAAAAGTGTTTGATAGATAGATCATTATGATGATGAGTTTCATGAAAAGGTTAGAAGCCAGTAATAAGTTTTATTTGTTTTCACAGTGCCGAATCAATACAATACGGAGTTTTAGACATTGATTCAAACGCTGATGATGAAACAGTAATTGCGGTTGCAGCAAAAATCGTTAATAAAAAATATGATAGCTGGACATTAGAAAATGACATTGCTTTACTCAAGGTACATAAAAATTTCTATATCCTTTTTATGCCATATGCTAGGATTACATTAAATTTAGTGTAATACTTGGGAATATTGAATATGATAACTCAAAAAACGATAAGATATAGTAAGTTCAAATTTGTATAACGTGTTCTAGATATAAAATGTTCTAGAAAAAAAAATTTGTGGATTCGATTATAGAGCTTTTAATACTTTATTAAACCGTAATAAATGGAAGAAAAATTAGTAAGACCAAATTGCTCCTTTTGTTTGAAACAATTTTTTCAAAAACTCTTACGGTTTTATTTTGTGTCATTAATCAATTTTAAGAATTACTAAACAAGCATTAATATGTAACTATATGCATAGCTTTTCAACAGTCAGCTCAGTTACTTGTTATCTTCCCTTGGATTATTTATTCGATAATGAGAGGTAACTCTCTAATTATAGGTATATAAAAGAATTTTAAATTTCACAGCTAGCCGAACCAGCAGTGTTTGGTAAATACGTTCAACCAGCAATTTTACCTGATACAGACGACCCTGTACCGGCAGGAAGTAACGTACTTTTAGCTGGCTGGGGAGTTAATTCGGTAAGTAATTTATTTGTAACTAAATTTTCTTATGCAGTAACATCACAAATTTACTTTTTTATACAAGCACTGATATAAATTTATTATAAACGGACTATCCTTTTTCGGTATCACAACGAACCCTATGGTATAAGTGTGTCCCACCCCAGGACAGCAACTCTAACCTGACCACCTACTTGTTATTCTTATTTTATACTAAACCCATCCAAAGTTTGCTTAAAAAATTTAGATTCCAGAAAACGGAAAAAGAATTTTAACAACATTTTCTATATTTACACAGAGCTTAAGTGGATATTCACCTACTAGGTTACAAAAAGCTAACCTTACTGTGGTGGACCTTGAAGAATGTAAAAGTATTCATCTTGGTGGTGGTAATAGTGGAATGACTGTTGTTGATAGTATGCTATGTGCGGGAAGTCCAGGTGGAGAGAAAGAACAATGCAATGTAAGTTTTGTTTTCAAGGTATTTTAAGAGCTAAAAATTCATTTGTTTTTTAATTTTAAGGGTGACTCAGGTGGTCCATTAACTTTTAATGGAAAAATAGTTGGCTTGGTATCTTGGTCAATCAAACCATGTGGACTTACTCCATATCCAGGTGTATATACACGTGTTGCAAGTTTTAGAAAATGGATACGTACAAATTCTGGTGTATAAATATGTAACTTCATTAAAATAAATTAAAATATATAATATGACACGGATATACTTGCAGAAATTTGTTTCGGCTTACTACTGTTAATGCGCAATATCTAATGCACTGATTTCTCAACGAGTTTCATCTAAATATTTTCATAAATTTAACAAATCAAAATTGATGAATTAATTGTATGTTCATATTATTTTTACTCTTTATTATTTTCATTATACTGATATGAATAAAAAAAATACCTGTAAGGGATTTTTGCATATCAATTTGTTTCGAAAATAATAAAAACATTAATAAATATCAATTATATAATTTACATTTTTTGCTTAGATTTTTAGTCATACTTTCCCCAATAATATAGACTTAAACAACGTGGCGAAGGTGATATGAATATTTTTTGCTTTCGTATATTAGGTTCACCAAAAAATGTCAATTTTGCTAAGCAGTAAAGTATGTTTGTGTTTTGTATCTGCCATTACAAAACAGATTTTAATAAAAAATACATTAAATGAGGGGGAACTATGACTTAAAGAACACATTTCTACTGCTCACGAGTTTTGTTTTCCATTGATGGAAAAATGAATTTAAAAAATTTTATTTCATAAATTCTGATTGCAATTTGTTCAATTTTTGTATTATGGTTTCGACTGACGATATATGTTCCTTAACATACTTTTCGCTGGTCAAAGTAGTGATTGATTATTCATTTTTTTTTTTTTCGAACCACTTACAAACTAATTTTTACTTTTATACTTCCTAGCACACTTTTCACAAGTTGATTTCACCAACTCATCGAAAACAATGGACAGAAAAGTGGTTAAAAAGTTGAATTAGAAATAAAGGAAACATGCTAACTTCCCGCGTTTTAGCAATTTCTACCAGTTGAAACCATAAAAGTGGAGTCTGCGAAGCTCACTAAAAGTATTGGCATTATGTTTTTCCATATTCTCTTTCTGGATTTTTAAAGTGGTCACGAAAAAGTACATCCCGTTACTGAAGACAAAATCTTTTCAGGGACGTAATCGGTAAACTTTTTAAGCATTGGCCTACCGTTTTTTAAGCTATAGTCTTATAGAACAATGACTTTTTATTTATCAGATTTATTGGATCATGTTGGTATAGAATTATATTATTTTTTATTTTAGAATCTGTCAATTTGACTAAGTATTTATTTACTTATATTTGACAACATTGACGTAAGATTATGTTACTTTCTTGCATCACGTAGGGTAAATACGGTAATAATAGTTTATTTTAAGTATCTATTACATGTGTTCGTTTTGTAAATAAAAAACAGAATTGGGAAAGAAATAGAAACATTAAACAAAATATGCATGAACATGTTTTCATACCAGTACTTACTAAAATCTGTGACGAAAAACAATAAGAACATTTTGTAATCAATATAGTTTTTGTACACACGAATTTATTGAAAATGAATCATTACAAAATTAATTTTAGATTACAAAATTTTAAACTTTAAAATAAGATTGGGCAAAGAGTGTTATTTTGAAAATAGTCAGAAACAAAGATTGGTCTATACGTAAAAAATTATTTAAGAAATTATTTTTACATATATTGAATATTTAAGTAAATTAAAAATTGTATTTTGAACTAAATATTAATATTAGTATAGCTACACTATATAAATTTATAAATTATAAATTAGGCTAACTTCCAACTTTTTCTTATGAGTTTCTTATCTAGTTCTTTCTGAGGAGCGGCAAAAATCTTTTTATAATTGTCAATTTGTTTTTTTTTACAAAATATGTTATGTCTTTACAATCAAACCAAACGTAATGTACTCATATATTGGGTTGACTACTAAATCAGAATTATGTCTTTTTTAAAGCAATACTACAATATTATTTCATAAAGTAAAAACTTAAAGTAGCTATAAAATTAAATTCTTTAAAGAATCAAATATCTTGTAAATAAAAAAAATAATCCTTACATTTATATTGTACCAAGGTACGAACAGAATATTGTTCCAACCGGGTGTCTCACGGCACCTCTCGATATTTTTTCGCCTTACAGAGCTTTCAAATAAAATATTAAGTGGCTACATCTTATTGAACATTGTGTTTCTCCCATTTAAGGTGTAACTTTTTATTCAACAACTTTGTATATAATGGAATATGAATTAGTTATACTGATTACCAAGTCGAGCGGTATTGTTTTCGGTATAAGATTATCTTCATTCTTCTTGTTTATTTTAAATTCTTTTGAACGTAGGTGTACCAATACAAAACCCTTTATTTAACTGAAACCCTTATGTATGTTTGAATATATCCAAACTAAATTACCTAGAAATGTACATGAAAATTGTTAACATACATACACAAAAGGTCAATATAACTGTCATAATCAGAAATAATAAATTTATATAAACATTCTAGCCGTTACCCGTTACATCGCTGGACAATTTCTAACTATATACATTCGCATCACCACACAATTTTTCTTTTTCTCTTAAACAACAGTTGTTTTGTAAATGGTTTGCTATTCAGACTTAAAGAAAGTGAAATGATCTCTACACATTTAAAGTATTGGTTCTCGCAGTGATTACCTGGCCTTCGAAATGGCTTTTTAACTTGGCTACGTCACTGCGAGCAAGAATAGGTAATGGACTAACATAGCAAAGAACCATCAATTTGACAAAATCAAAAAATTCTAAGGGAAGGAGCTGCGTTAGCAAAGCGAATTCCCTCAGAGATTAAATAAAAATTACACACTTTACTTAAAATCGAACATTGCATTTTTAATTTTTCAAGAATTTCGAAAACTATGCGTCTATAGAGAAAATATCACCAGGGTACTTTTTTGCTTAAAACTGATCAAAAATTAAAAAAATATTTTTTATTTGGAAAAAATTCAAAATTATTTCTTTACGCATACCAACCCCTATATATCGATCGATTTTCTCATTAACGAACTTGACCTTTCAAATACTAAAACCCTTCTTCATTTTCATTTTTGACATCTATTAGATAGGATCGATGAACATTTAAAGAAATTTTTTGCAAATTCCATCATCAATACAAAAGCAATAGCTCCAATTCCTTCGGAAATTCGTTAATATACAAAGCTTTTCAACAAGATATTTCCATGTTAATAGGACAATGTTAAGTGACCACTTTAATTGCGGGAGTGATGTGCCGTCCAAAAAGATGTTACCACTCGTACCGTAGAAAAGGAAAAAGTGTATTTTAAGACTACAATATTTGAACAATGAATCGCCCATTTAAGTGGTAATATCTTTTTGTACAATATTTCTCTCATTAACATCAATCAGTGAAGTCGTACAGAAGTTACACAATTACATACAGACGCACCGACAAGTACTGATGGATTATTTGTTTGTATAAATTCTACTCACCCATAATTATAAAGTATATTCCAAAATAAACGCAAGATTTGAATTTTCAGCCATTAGTGCAATAAAATGTCGGCACTAAACGTTTTTAATACATAGAAGGCTATACGAAAAATCAATGCGCTTGCTTGCTTAAGAAAGTTTTAGTAAAATAATGATGGTTTGGCACTGACAATTTTCATGCAAACAATGATAGAAGTGTTCGTTTAACTTCATCAAATGTAAAAGGATTACCAGCTCTCGTACCATACAGATTGTATAAAAGTTAGATTGTATAAACACCAAAATTGGTACCGATAGATATTTTATTTATATTTAATAAAATTCCCTTTTTTTCCTTATAAGAAAATAAAATTAACTTTATATTACCAATAACAATAACTGGAAAAATTTATGTTGCAAACATAACATTTCGAAATAAATTTATAAAACAATTATTCAATGCTCAAAATGGTACCCATAATATTTTATATATCCTTTTTCATAATGTATGCATTAGTCGTTAATGTCGAATAAAATTTTTATTTTAAGAGTTGACTAGATAAATTTTTATTTTTGACAAATCGAAAATATTTTAAATCTATATAGAGCATAAAATATCTTCTTACAGTATAGGACAGGATTGGCGAATCTTGATGTATCAAAATGCCATTTTTCCTAAAGAAATATTTAATCAGGCCATAGACGTGCCATAAAAGAAACTTTGATATCTTGTTTGGAGAAGTTTGAGAAACACTTGTAATAATATCGTTCCTGAAAGCATGCAGTTTAGCATCAAAAGCACGAATGAGAACTATCATGATGGTAATTGTTTTATTTGTGCCTTGAAGCTTCTTGCATTCGAAGCTTGTCGGCATATGAAACGTTAATATACGTCTGTACAAAAACATCAATTTTGAAAGCCAAATAACATCCAATAACTGTGGGTATTGTTCAATTTTTTCCTTATTTTGCAGAAACAGTCTGATTTTTTCCAAGCATTCAACAAATCTTTGAATTTAGTTCCCACGGCTCAGTCAGCGAACACTATTATACATCAGTATTCACGGATTTGTAATTTATTTCAATAATATAGAGGAAGAGGAGAATACGGAATGCTGGAAGGGAACGGGATTATTTACAGTGGATCCTCGCTTCTTGGAAATTATTTTGATGCTAATTCAGGTTTTTAGAATTATAACTCCCAATAAAGGGCTAAATTATAAATGAATAATTTTTTTTTTATCAAACCCAATCTATTTCGTGAGATTCAGGTCTCGGTTTACGTAATTGGTAATTTTTTCCCACACTTTTGAATTCTCTTAAAAAGGCTTGGTATTTATTACAAAGGTTAAACTAAACTGTCTAGGTTTTAAGTTCGATAGTTCGTTTCTCGATTCAAAGATGTCTTATATAAAGCGGAGCTTAAAAACTAAGCGCCTTTTGAACCTGAATTAATCTGCCATTAGCAAAAAAAATGGGCAATGGGTAGTTATCATATTGAATAACTTAGAACTGGACTTTTTTAAATTCTCAAGAAAATGGGTGAAGATCGATCACCCACCGGCTTCTATACTATAAGCTATAATATCTCAATAAGAAGCATCGATTCCAAGAATTTAATTTTTATTAATAACCTCATTTTTCGACAAGCTCATATCATCTAATCTCAGTACTATTCCATCTTAGCTCTATTCAGACTCTTATAATTGACAAGTTTTCATAAAAAATCATTGATGAAAATATTAATTTCAAATATGCCATTTGAATTGCCTATAACATCGAGATAATGTACCTTATGACGTCATTTAAGTGCTTCATGCTTGGCTGGTTCTGTAGAAGAACACATAACTTCACGAACAGTACAACAAGTTTAAAGTCATGGTAAGTTTATTTGTTTATTTTTCTCTACACTGAGTAAGTAAATTTTTTACTGTCTTGTGTAATTATGGTATAGACCATAGCGTGACCTCATTAAAAATTAGAACTTTAATCAATTTTTCCTCCTGAAGTTTTGTCATTACATGTTTAAATTATATCTCTATAAGTTTTGTAAAATATGTTTAAATATTATACTAGTGCAAAATTAAACATATTTACAATGAAATCGAATCGATTAATTTTGAGTGGATTTATGCTAATATTAAATATTAAAAATATTCAAACGGAATGTGAAAGAATTAATGTTGGTAATCATTCCATAGCAAAATGTTATTATTCAAATTTAGAACAAATAAATAATGTGAAAAATATTTATTCTACAGTAAGAAGTTTAAATTTTCTAAAAACAAGATTATTATAAATAATGTCCTCTTTTTATTTTAGGATTCATTCATTGAATTAAATGTTATTGAGAGTAAATTAAAAACATTAAGTAGAAATGCAATTATGTATCCAAAATTATCAACTCTAAAATTAATTAATAATGGTATCGAGAACATCGAAACTGCAGCTTTTAACAACATGCCAGCATTAATTTATTTAGATTTAAGTCGTAATCATTTAAAATCATTACCTTCGAAAATGTTTGAGGGTAATGTTCAATTACGTGTCCTAAACATGAGTGAAAATTACATCTGTAATATTTTACGTGATACATTTGCAAGATTACCTGATTTAATTCAATTAAATCTTGCAAATAATAAATTAACTGTTATAAAAAATATACTAACGTCATTAACACAATTAGAAGAGATTAATTTAGTTGATAATAGAATTAAAGACATTGAACCGAATACATTTGTAGAAAATGTTAAATTAAAACGAGTTCATTTAAATTTTAATCCATTATCAGATTTAAAACCTGATACATTTCGATCGGATACATGGCGAATTGCTAACACATATGTATCATTTCGTACGCCATCGGCTACTATCCTTGAATTAAATTTAAAATTATGTGAATTTACAATTTTAAAAGAACATTATTTCTTTCATTTACGGCGTTTAAAAATTTTAAATCTGCAAACAAACGAAATTTCTGAGTTTGAATCGAATGATATTTTTCAAGACAATCTTCGACTGGAGCGTCTATTTTTAAGTTATAATAAGATTAGAGACCTACCTTTAGGTATATTCCATCCATTACGAAATTTACAGTTTTTATCATTACATCAAAATAAGATAACAGATTTACCTCCGGGCTTATTTAAACGAAACACCAAGTTAAAGCACTTACATTTAAGTTATAATGATATTTCCGAACTAAATACAGAAGTTTTTAAATATTTGAAACATTTACATTGCTTGAATTTAGAAGGAAATGCTTTAAAATCGGTTCCAAAAGATATCTTTGTTTATTTAACTGAACTTAAGGAATTGTTTTTGTCGGGAAATCGAATTACATATATTGAGCCCGGAAGTTTTAATAATTTGATTCTCTTAAAAACATTGATGTTGTATCAGAACAAGCTAAAACAGCTTGAGCCTAATGTGTTTTTTAAACTTATTGAATTAAGTAAATTAGGTTTAAGTTCGAATGGTATCACAGATATTCAATATGGAACATTTAATAGCTTTCATGATGGATACGCTGATGAATCATCACGTATTTTAGATTTGAATTTATCGGGAAGTAATTTAACGCATTTATCTTACAATCTTTTTTCTCCGTTATCTAGGTTAATATCATTGGATGTCTCAAATTCAAACTTAAAAACTATAGACATATATTTTTTCAAATCAATGGGAGATACATTGCAGATTTTAATATTGGCCGAAAATAATATTGAGAAATTAGAGGTGGGAATTTTTGATTATTTAGATAATGTAAATCACTTAGATTTGCATCGCAATTTGTTACAAATAATTGATGGTGAATTATTTAAAAATATGTTATCTTTAGAAAAATTAGATTTATCTGAAAATATGTTAAAATCTATACCTAGCGAGCTATTTAATATTCCAAGATTATTTGAAGTAAGATTAAACAATAATCAGTTAATTTACTTATCGCCAGAGATATTTGAAGGTGAAGATTGTTCCGTGGAACGGTTACACTTACATGGGAATAAATTAACATTCTTTGATAAAGGTTTCTTAAAACGGTCGTGTTTAAAGTTTATACGAATTGGTTTCAATCCCTGGCAATGTTCATGTCTGAATGAAATTATGAACGATGTGCATCAACTAAATATAGAATTCTATTCTGTGGCCTACTTCGATGGAACTAATCCAGTGTGTGTTGTCACAATGAATGATACTTGTACACGAGAAACATATTTAGCAGAGGATTTACTTAAACAATACAAATCTGTTGATCATGATACAGTTTTTCGAGCAGTTGAATGGAATTGAAACTAAAAAGAGCATACACTTCTGATACTCAAATCGACATTAATAGAAAAATTTACCTAAATTTCAACTCCCCTCCCCCTACAATTTTTGTAATTGCTATTTAAAATTTCTCCGATAGGCAAAATAGGAGCGTTTACATGGGGACCTACTATCAAAAAGGGGTAAAATAATTTTTTTCGATTAGTGTTAGTAGAGTTGTAAAGAATGTTTATAAGAACATTGTAAAGAATGTTTGTAATGTGTTAATTGAATAAATTTAGGTAATGACGATGGTTGCGTTGAAATCGAAATATCGATATTTGGTGAAATACAAGGCTGTAGATTTTTTAATTTTGTTTTTTAAATAGAATTTCTTAATATACAATATTATTTCGAGTATCGTCGTATTTATTTCAATGACTATGTTTCAACTCAAATTCAAAGAAAAGTTTGCTAAGCAAATTCCCTCATAGATTTAAAAAATAAAACATTTTTATAATAATCCAATATTGAAATTTTAGTTTTCCAAAAATTTTAATTTCGAAAACTAAGCGTCTAGAGAAAAAATTCAAGAGTACTTTCAAAAAAATTCAAAATTTTGTACTTTGCACATCCCTTACCCCTTGTTTATCTTTCGATTTTTCTCATTAACGAACTTGACCTTTGAAAGATGAAAACCCCCTTCTTCCAAACCAAATTTTATTCAAATCGGACTTAAATTGCTACAGCTAGACAGATACATATATAAATTTTGACGATGGTCATTTTTGACGTTTATTAGGTAGGATCGATGAACATTTGAAAAAATTTTTCAAAATTCCAGAATTAGTACAAAAGAAATAGCTCCATTTCCTTCGGCAATTCGCTAAAAATTCTTTCTTATATTACCGCCATATTTCTACGTAAATGTATAGACTTACAGAAGTAGATAAACAATGTATATATTATAGCCTTGCCATTTGATAATAAACCCAACACAAACAACAAAGTGAATGAATGAATATTTCCCAACGGCATATCACGTGACCTCGCCTGGATGCCTGGATCTCAGTAACTCATCTGAATCTGTATATTTATAAGATTTGTAACTCTTAATTAAATCTTTTCTATAGCAAACACAAAACTAGTAAAATATGTTCAATTTATCGTTTTTAATAAGTCAAAAAAATTACATTTAATTATGAATTTTTATCAATTCACTGGATATATCATACTCAAGTGTAAAAACTATAGTAATTTGTGTATCATATCTGTAATAAAATTGCCTATCAATAAAAAGAAGCTAAATTAGGTACTGTTGATATTTATCACTTGTTTATTACTTCTCTATCTGTTTTTAGCTACTGTGGAATTCTACATCGGTCAAGCTAATTGAGGAATGTTTATTTACCTAAATGCTCAAATTTTTGTGTACTTTTTCGAACTGTAGGCTCCGTTAGAGAAATGTAGGCTCAGACTGTATTTTTATCGTAAGATATAGATTGAGGTAGCTAACACACTTCATATACCTAGTTCTACTGTTAGTACTGCGATTTACATACAGTATAAAAATGTAAATAAATAATGGATATATTACTATTAACCTTGCTTCTTAATTATCATTTTTTCCAGCAACAAACTGAATGAATAAATGCTTCCTAGACTATCACGTGACCATATACAAATCTGAGTTACAAACCTGTATACATTTAATTCAATTTTTCCTCATAAAATTTTTTCATAGTTAATTTAAAAAATATCACAAACTCAAAAAAAGTTGTAAAATATGTTTTAAAATAGTATGTTTTCAAATAATTTATAACATAATTATTATAATGAATTATTATCAATTAATATTTAGTGGATTAATTTTAATATTAAATATAAAAAATATTAAAACTGATTGTGAAAGAATTAATGTTGGCAATCGTTCTGTAGCAAAATGTTATTATTCAAATTTAAAAGAATTGAATGCTGTACAAAATACGGTAAGTGCTGTTTATAAAAGTTTTTTAGTGAACGAGAGATTAGTTTGAAAATTTTGATTTTTTACTGTTATTAACACCAGTCCTACGGTTTTTGTGTAATACCTACCTATGACCAATTCAAAAATATCTACTAGTTTCAAAATTTTAATTAAATCTACAATAACATCATTTCATTATAAATATAATTATTATCATTTAAATTTTTCTAAAGAAAATAATTTTTTTTTCAGGATTCATTTAATGAATTGCAAGTTATTGAGGGTAAATTAAAAACATTAAGAAGAAATGCCATTGCGTATCCAAGATTATCAACTTTAAAATTGATCAATAATGGTATCCAGAATATAGAAACTGCAGCTTTTAGCAACATGCCAGCATTAATTTATTTAGATTTAAGTGGTAACCATTTAAAATCATTACCTTCAAAAATGTTTGAGGGTAATGTTCAATTACGGGTC
Source organism: Chrysoperla carnea (assembly GCF_905475395.1). Classification (NCBI taxonomy): domain Eukaryota; kingdom Metazoa; phylum Arthropoda; class Insecta; order Neuroptera; family Chrysopidae; genus Chrysoperla; species Chrysoperla carnea. The sequence continues at coordinate 111,259,684 of NC_058337.1, read as the reverse complement.
TTAAATATGAGTCAAAATTCGATATCTAATATTTTACGTGATACATTTGCAAGATTACCTGATTTAATTGAATTAAATCTTGAAAACAATCAATTAACTGTCATAAAAAATATATTCACATCATTAACGCAGTTAGAGGAAATACATTTAGTTGGTAACCAGATTAAAGAAATTGAACCGAATACATTTGAAGAAAATGTTAATTTAAAACGAGTCCATTTAGGTTATAATCCATTATCAGATTTAAAACCTGATACATTTCGATCGGACACATCACGAATTGCCAATACCTATGTACCATTTCAATCGCCTTCAGCTACTATAACGGAGTTAAATTTGGGATTATGTAGTTTTAAAATTTTAAAAGATCATTATTTTCTTCATTTACGCCGTTTAAAACTATTAAATATTCAATCAAACGAAATTTCTGAGTTTGAATCGAATGATGTTTTTAAAGATAATATTCGATTAGAGCATTTACGTTTAAGTTATAATAACATTAAGGAATTACCTCCAGGTATATTCAGTCCTTTAAGGAACTTACAGTTTTTAACACTCCGATATAATCAGATTACAGATTTGCCCCGGGATTTATTTAAGCGAAATTCCAAATTAAAGGAATTGCATTTAAGCTATAATGAAATTTCTAAATTAAATTCAGAAGTTTTTAAATATTTGAAAAAATTAAATCATTTAAATTTAGAAGGTAATGCTTTAACTTCAGTACCAAAAGATGTTTTTGTTCATCTAACTGAACTTAAAGAACTGTTTTTAACACGAAATCAAATAACCTATGTTGAACCTGGTTCCTTTGATAGTTTGGTTCACTTAAAAACATTGATGTTGTATCAAAATGAACTAAAACAACTAGAACCGAATTTATTTTTTAAGCTTATTGAATTAAATAGTCTAAGTTTAAAAGCTAATGGTGTCACTGACATTCAATATGGAACGTTTAACAGTTTCCACGATGGGTACTCTGATGAATCTTCTCGAATTTTAGATTTGGATTTATCCGGAAGTAATTTAACGCATTTATCGTATAATATATTTGCTCCATTATCTAGATTAATATCACTGGATATATCATTCTCAAGTGTAAAAACTATAGACTTTGATTTTTTCAAATCTATGGGAGATACATTACAAATTTTAATTTTAGCCGCAAACAAAATTGCCAAATTACAAGTAGGAATTTTTGATAATTTAGATAATGTAAATCATTTAGATCTGCATCGAAATTTGTTACAAACAATTGATGGTGAATTATTTAAAAACATGCTGTCTTTAGAGAAACTAGATTTATCCGAAAATATGTTAGCTTCCATACCAAGCGAGTTGTTTAATATTCCACGATTATTTGAAGTTAGATTAAACGAAAATCAGCTTATTTATTTATCACCAGAGATATTTGAAGGTGAAGATTGTTCCGTGGAACGGTTACACTTACATGGAAATAGATTAACATTCTTTGATAAAGATTTCCTTCAACGATCCAAATTAAAATTTTTGCGACTGGGTTTCAATCCCTGGCAATGTTCGTGTCTAAATGAAATTATGAACGATATTTATCGTTTGAATATAGAATTTCATCCTGTGGACTATTTCGATGGAACTAATCCAGTGTGTGTTGTCAGTATGAATGAAACTTGTACACGTGAAACATATTTATCAGACGACTGTCTCAAACAATACAAATCTGTTAAACATAGTAATGTTATTCGAACGGTTGATTGGAGTTAAAAATTTATTTAAAATGTTTGGTACTAATTATAAAATTTTGGTATTTTGAATAAATGGTATTTTTAACAATATTTTCTCGCCATATTTTCTAGCTTTCTGGTTTGTTTTTGTTTTAAATTTAAGATTGACTAATTTTGTAAGTAAGAAAACCTTTGAACCTTTTTCTTAATAAACATTTATTCTTGGTCTCTATAAAAAAACGACATAAATATTTTGATAGAAACCAAAATTCAGGTAAAATTTTTTTAAACTTCGATTTTTTATTCATTAGGCAGAAAGTAAATCATGATAGTCGAATAAGTCATAAAGATAGTGATACAAAAAAAAATTGTTTTACAAAAAAGGTAGGTAATTTAATAATCTACAATAAAGGTTATTACCATTTTTGGTCTATAGTGCACGGTTATGCAAATATAGCCTAAAACGGTTTTCCTTAAAAATGGAGGCACTTCCGCTGTCGATTTTTGTAAGGATTCTGTGCATTTACATTCAGTACGTGATACTGAACCTATTTAAATAAAAAAGTAACTCTTGTAATTTAGTGCATTATGGACAAGAGTAACTAGCTTCTATATTACCTGTATTATCTCTCTATGTTTTGTAATCTACATAATTTGAAATTTATGTTGATCCTAATCAGTTTGAGATGATGTTGCTAAATCAATTTTTTATTAAAAAAAATATTTAAAATAAATATTATTAATATTAATACAAAGTTTTGTATGATCAAAAAATTTTAATAAATTTTTAATTGAATAATAAATAGCCTTGTAACTAGATATGCATTATTTTTCCTACAATAAAACGATTTCTTTCTTACCTATGACGTGACCTTACGTATTTTACTAACATAACTGGTTATTTTTTAAATTAATTTTTCCTTATAAAATTGGTTTATACACAGTTCGCTGTATATTATAATTCATTTTAAAGATTTCAAAGTCACAACTTTTGAAATATGTTTTAAAATATTAGTAGTTGTCAATTTTAAAAAAATTATTTTTTATAATGAAGTATTATCAATTAATATTTAGTGGATTAATTTTAATATTAAATATTAAAAATATTACATCTGAATGTGAAAGAATTAATATTGCTAATCGTTCTATAGCAAAATGTTATTATTCAAATTTACAAAAACTAAATGCACTGCAAGATAAGGTAACTGTATATCATATTTAATAAATTTTAATTTAAACATTTTTTTAAATAATTGTTCCAACCTCTTTGTGTACTTCATTTGGTATAACGTCAAAAATTGATACTACATGACCATTTGCTCAGAAAATACTCTTCCAATCGCCAAATGAATACGATTTTTGGATATTATGGGTCAAAATTACTTTATAAACTGTTTTTCATTAAATTCCGAAATAAAAAAATTTTGTAGATTTTTTCGATTTTTTTTAAGGGGTAAGTACCCCTTTAGAAAATTTCAAAAAATCAAGAAAAATTTGTTGTCTCCAATTTAGATAAAACTCAGTACATAAGGTAATTTTGACCCAAAAAACACAAAAATCGGGTTCATTTAACGATTGGGCGAGTAATTTTCAAAAAAAACGTCAAAAATCGATACTACATGAGTAAATTATTGAAATACCATGTATAGACAATGTCGATTACCCATTCGTTTGTTTTTTACGTCATGTAAGTAAAGAAAGATAGTCACTATTAAATAGCCACAGTTGACCCGTGTTCTCTCAACCTCACTTTTTACGACTTGAGCACGCTATAATAATTTTAGATTGATATCTTTTTGCGTTTTCGAGTTATTGTATTTACTGACAGACAGACTGGAGTACAGAAAGCTAATGTGAGTTTTGGCGGGATGCTCAGCAACTGCTGACGGTATAAAAAATATAAAACAAGAAAACCATTGCAATATATTTTTGAATTTTTCACTGATTTTTATTTTCTTTACAGATGAAATATTTTTGTCTTGATTTAATAACTTTAAGCAAATAGATGTAGGTTATTTAAAGAACCCTTATAATTATAATTTTCACCAATTGTATTTGTTACAGGATTTGTATACTGAACTAGAATCAATTAGTGGAATCATAAGAAGACTGGAAAAAAATGCCATAGCATATCCAAAACTATCTGCGTTAAAATTAAGCGGTAATGGTATCCAAAATATAGAATCCGAGGCATTCAGAAACATACCATCGTTAACTTATTTAGACTTAAGTTATAATCAATTAAAATCATTACCATCGAAAATGTTCGAAGGTAATGTTCAATTACGTGTGTTAAACATAAGCCATAATGCCATAACGAATATTTTACGTGAAACATTTGCACGATTACCTGATTTAGTTCAACTAAATCTTGGACAAAATCGTTTAACTATTATAAAAAATATATTTACATCTTTAACACAATTAAAAGAAATAAATTTAAGCGGTAATTTAATTGAAGACATTGAATCGAATACATTTTTAGAAAATGTTAACTTAAAACGGGTCGATTTAGATGGTAATCCAATATCACAATTAAAACCTGATTCATTTCGTTCAGATTTATCGGGAATTGCGACCAAATCAAGTTTACATTCGTCTTCAATTTTAGAATTAAATTTTGCAAGATGTAATTTTAAAGTTTTAAAAAATGATTTTTTCCTTCATTTACGTCGTTTAAAAACCTTAAGAATTTATGCAAACGCAATTTCTGATTTTGAATCGGATGATATTTTTAAAGACACTGTTCGATTGGAGCATTTAAATTTAAGTTATAATAATATTAAATCATTACCTTCGGGAATATTACGATATTTACGTAATCTTTTATTTTTGTCATTACACCAAAATCAGATAACAGATTTACCCGAAAATTTATTTGAACGGAATGCAAAGTTAAAAGATTTATTTCTAAGCTATAATCAAATTTCAAAATTAAATGCGAATGTTTTTAGATATTTAAAAAAATTAAATTTTTTAACTTTAGAAGGCAATGCTTTAACTTCAGTACCGAAAGATGTTTTCGTTCATCTAACTAATCTTAAGGAATTGTTTTTGACACGAAATCAAATTACCTATATTGAACCTGGTTCATTTGATAATTTGATTCACTTAAAAACATTAATGTTATATCAAAATCAGTTAAAACAACTTGAACCTAATATATTTTCTAAGCTTGTAGAGTTGAATAAATTAAGTTTAAGTTCTAATGGTGTCACGGACATCCAAGAAGGAGCGTTTAATGGTTTTCATGAGGGATACACTGATGAATCCTCACGTATTTTAAATTTAGACTTATCGGGAAGTAATTTAACACATTTGTCATCGTATATGTTGAATCCTTTATCTAGATTAATATCTTTGGATGTCTCATATTCAAAAGTAAAAACCATGGACTCTGACTTGTTCAAAGCGATGGGTAATACTTTACAAATTTTAAAATTGGGCGGAAATAAAATTGAAGAATTGAAATTGGGAATTTTTGATGATTTAGAAAATGTTAATCTCTTAGAGTTAAATAAAAATTTAATAAAAACAATTGATGGTGAACTATTTAAGGACATGCTGTCTTTAGAAAAATTAGATTTATCTGGAAATATGTTAGCATCTATTCCTAATGAGTTGTTTAACATTCCACAATTATTTGAAGTAAAATTAGACGAAAATCAGTTGATTGATTTATCACCAGAAATATTTGAAGGTGAAGATTGTTACGTGGAACGGTTACATTTACATGGAAATAGATTAACATTCTTTGATAAAGATTTCTTACAACGATCCAAATTAAAGTTTCTACGATTCGGTCGAAACCCCTGGCAATGTTCATGTCTAAATGAAATTATGAATGATATTTATCGTTTAAATATAGAAATTTACCCCGTAGACTATTTCGACGGCACTAATCCAGTTTGTGTTGTCACTATGAATCATACTTGCAGCCGAGAAACACATTTAACAGAGGATTTGCTCAAACAATACAAATCTGTTTATCAACCAAATATAATTCGGACGATTTATTAAAATTTGTAAATATAAATAATAATTTTATTAATTCTTACTATATAATTTTTTTACTGAAGATTTTGTTCCTATCCCTATATTAGTTTTCAAGATATTTCAGGAGGCATTCCTACAACTTACAACAATTACTGCTTAGGATTCATAAGTTATTAATATACAGGGTAGCACTTAAAGATCTTTTTCAATTCTCTACCACATATAGCTTAGCACAAAATAATTCGATTGAGCTAATCATGCCCTAGTTAAAGTTGCTCCGTTTTGGCGCTTTACGCTCTTGAAGTTGAATTTTGAAATTTTTTTTCTTCTATAACTTTAGAACGGATGGCGCGATTTTGAAAAAAAAATTGGTTCCGTGATATTGTTTTTCATACAATACAATTCATATCAACCTTATAAGTAATATCAATACATGGACGTACAATATGGGAGTTTTGGAAGCTAAATCCCCACCCCCACAAATTTTTACGCCCATGGAGGTAAAGGAGTATTTAAGAATGAAGTTTAGATGTAGTTAACTGTTGACTACAAAAAAGTTGCTATTCATAAACATCAACAACTATAACATACTAAAAATTTGGGTCATTATCTACTAATTTCTTTTTTTTTACTGGTGAGTCATCCTCCTTGAAGGTTTTCATTAAGAAAACTATTAAAAGATATTATAAACAAACTTTTTATGTTTTTATTTTAGAAAAATCCTATAATCCCTACCTTTTCTACCGTGTTTTGACAAAAGGTGTATCTTATTAATTTTAAACGAGGCCTACCTGTTACTTACTGGTGAAAAATTATCTATCAAAGCTTGATTGTTTAAATTAATTACCCAAATATTGTTAATTAAAATGGTGCAAAATTTGATCTCTATTTTGACAAAGTGCAATTGAACCTGCATAGGTGAGAGCTAGCTCAAGAGACCGCAATCTTTTTTTTCGCTTATCGAGGTTTCTCACTCACTTGATTTCTCTCTTAAATAGGCACATGAGGGACATGAGGGAGCAACGGCTCTCTCTTATAGAAGATCCTGTCTCATTTATAGAGATTTTATTATTTTTGCTTATCCCAGTCTCACTCAACCAGGTTTGACTGTATTCGTTCATCCCACATATAAAAATAATAATACAAATATTATACTATAAGTATCAGTGGTGGATTTACACTAGGGGCAATCGGGGCTAGCGCCCAGGGCGGTAAATTTTCTAGGGCGGCAAAATTTGGAAAGTGAGGAAACATTTTCTATACAATATATAATTAACTAATTCTTTTAAATGAACATTTTATCTTCCAAGAAATATAATTTATGCATTATTTATCAAATTAAAATTTTGTATAATATAAGAAATTTAAGTGAAAACTATTAAAATAGTTTAATTAATTTATTTCCAATAAGATATCAAAACTATTAAAATAAAATTTCAGTCAGAGGGCGGCATTTTCTTCAGTGCCCCAGGGCGGCAGAATTTTAAATCCGGCCCTGATAAGTATATTTAAAATTTGAATTTAATATCGGTCAAGTAGGTAAGTATAGGCAATAGATTATCTTTTCATAAAAATAGTAAATTAAAAAGTAATATAATTCGTTTAGCCAAGAATACTAGGTAGATCCTTCTTTTCACATATTTACATAAACTTAAATAAAATGTCGGTATATAAAATAATATAACAATATTTTATTCATATTTATATAGAAGTATTGAAAAGTTAGAAAGAATAAAATGTACAAAATGTCACAGAAATGCCGTTCACGACTATCAATAGGATATCTTTGTAGGACTATAATCGTCCTGAAGCATATGAGCGCACAAGCTGAAAAACGTTTTAATTTAATTATACCCCTTTCCTTTACATAAATTTTTTATCGTCTTTTTGATTTCCCAGTATAGCGAAGGTATTGTAACGGGGCCGAAAATCAAAATCGATATTTTCAATATATCTTTACGTTTCATACTCGCAATAATATATTTATAGTCTTATGGATCTCGAATAACTGCGCCAGAATTGGGACGTTGAGGAGGAGACGATAACTTTAAATTTTTCTGTTAATGTTAAAAAATTGAAAATTTTATCATTAGTAAAGTGGTACAAAAAACAAATTAAATAATAATTTGTGATGATCTGTAAAACAAATATTTACAATAGCTACAGGTTTAACGAATAATTGTAATATTAAACAAGTGAAAACAAACAATTGACTGAGTGAATTGTTGAAATACCATGTATAGACAGTATTAATTATGGAAACGTTTTCTCGCGTCATGCAAATAAAGAGAGTTATCCAGCCATACATACATGTCACACACACATATTCCCATGCAATACATACTATACATCTCTCATATTTACCTCTCAATACATATTTACCTCTTACAGGTAAACAGTGATGTTTTCAAAAAAATGTTTCAAAAAAAAGTTATTTATTTTTTTATAAGGAACATTTTTTTATATTTAAACTTTTGTTCTATCTCTACCGATTTACAAGATGGGTCCTACGGACCCAAGACCCAATTGGCCTATGTTACTCATTTACGAACTCGACCTGACTTTTTCTTGAGCACGCTGTAAAAATTTAAACTTGATATCTTTTTTTGTTTTGGAGTTATCGTGTTGTCAGGCGGACAGACAGACAGGCAACTGGAAATGGACTAATTGGGTGATTTTATGAACACCTATACCAAAATTTTATTCATATCCTCAATATTTTTAAGCGTTAAAAACATATACATGGTATAAAAAAATTTTTTAGTGCCTGATATTGTTCCCAAGACTTCTTGCTTAGAAAGCACGAGTGATACATTAAAAACATTTAATTTTTTTCTTTTCAGTTTCTGGGAAGTTGATGATAAGGGCTGTACTTACATACAGTAAAGTAAGTCTTGTTTCCATGATCTTTACGTCTTATAAATTCGTGAATGAGCGATATTTCTGTTTCACACTGTAAACGCATAGTAAGTAGAAAATATGTGAATTTATGAATACGAAAAATATATGAATATTTACATTTATTAAACAAATATCCTACAGACAAAAATATTGTCTAACACAAATAATATCCAATATAGTTTATATATTTTTGTGAAGCTAGAAAACAAATGTTGGGTAGATACCTACCTATACCTACATAACAATCATATTATTATACCTAGGATGACCAGACCATCATACATATACACATTATGCCCTGCTGTTTTAGAAGACAGGTATTTTATCGATTTGGCCTATCTTCCTGAGAACTTATTTACATTCGCAAACAATGCTTTTTTTATGTTTTTGAATTTCATATCTTTTTTATATACATTTGAATTTTCAATTAAAAATTTGCTATACCTGATTCTGACATCTGTATGTAAAGAGAAATGTAATAAATATTTATAAAAGATGCTTTCCAATTGGCTGAATATTTAAAACTTAAGCGCTTCAAGCTCGTGTTCAAAAATATATATATCGTATAAGAACGGCTATACAGGTACGATTTGAAATCGTCCAATAATCTCTATTAGCGACTTTGTTCTGACCGTTCTGACAAATTAGATATTCGAATATTCGAAAATTAGAGTACAATGTATGTAGCCACCAAGAAATGACGAAATCTTGTAATTGGTCTATGCCGAAAATTTGTTAATTAAAAAAAAAATCGACCATTACAAGGCATCAACTTCATTTAAAAAATTAGCAGGCAAAGTGTGATGCTAGTGCCATTTAAAGTCGGTTTACTTATTACACAGTTTACATAAGCTTTATCCAAACAGAATTAAGAAATTTTGATATATTAAATAGACCAAGCGCGTTATTACGTAATTCGGAATTTTGGATATTGTGCGGTAAACATCGCGGCGTTCTGCGGCGGCAGAACTTTTGACATCTGATATATGTATGATCAGAGTTTGTTATAAGTAATGTAGCCAGCTATGGTAGCCTAGCTTGTTAAGACGTCTTAACAATCTTTGACTACTGGCATGGATATTGGGGGTTCGAATCCAGGCAGCGGCCTCATTAAAAATAAGTTTATGAGGCCTTAAATTGATAAGAACGAAGTAACCTACTCAACCCACATCATAAAATGAATTGTGTATTCGGATATAGTTTAACAAATAAATAAAGATTAAAAATAATTATGTGGGGGGTCTCTGTTATAGACATGGTCTGAGAAACGGAGGTTAAACCCCATTATTTATTTTATAAGTAATGTACGCGAGACGTCAGAATTTCTAACTCTTTCTTTCTTATAGTCAATTTTCTATTGTAAGAATTGCGTAAAAGTGCGTGATTTATGGTATGCTTTCCAACGTCCTGACAAAAAATTCTTGTAGTATGCCGTCATCATCAGTGAATGTGTAAAATTAATAAAACATCCATTTGTATATGTTTAAATAAATTTTTCTACGACCTTAAATAAAAAAAATAATAATAATAATAAATAAATAAATAAATTTTTCTATTGAACTACAATATTGAAAAAAAAAGAAGTATAGTTTTGTTTATCGAATAGAATAAATATATTCATTCTATTTCGTGAAAATTTACTGAATTGTAAATATTTTATGCACTCTAAACTAGGTATATAAATTGTGTGCCATGTATGTCGGAAGCGTAGCAAGACATTTTTATACCATGTGTATATGAAATATATCATAGTATATTAAGTTTAGTCCCAAGTTTGTAACGCTTAAAAATATTGATGCTACGAAAAAAATTTTGGTAAAGGTGTTCATCGAATCATCTAATTAGTCCATTTTCGGTTGTTCGTCCGTCTGTGAACACGATAACTCAAAAACCAAAAAACGATATCAAGCTGAAATTTTACAGCGCACTCAGGTCGTAAAAAGTGAGGTCAAGCTCGTAAATGAGCAACATAGGTCAATTGGGTATTGGGTCCGTAGGACCCATGTTGTAAACCGTTAGAGATAGCGCAAAAATTTAAACATAAAAAATTTCCTTTTAAAAAAATAAACAATTTTGCTTGAAACATTTTTTTGTAAACATCACTGTTTACTCACGAGGACACACATTAGATGCAAATTTTTTAATATGTATTAATATGGGATTATCAGTTATGTATGTCTGACATGTATAGGTGTATGTGTAATGTGAGAGAGTAATCAATACTGTCTCTACATGGTATTTCAACAATTAACCCAATCCATTGTTTGTTTTCACTTGTTTGGATTTGTCTTTCCGTTAGCGGAATATAAAGGTCGAAACTTTTTAAACAAACCACCCTGTATATGTGAATATCATATTGTACAATAAATTTTTCTACCTGAAAATGATAAATAACATTTTCCATTCAATAAATAAAGTGCATCTCTTGCAAGAAAAGTAAATGTTTAATGAACCTTTTTAATTACAGTTATAAAAGAAATACAAGATTTCTTTTAAACTCCTCGTATTTTATCATGTGTGAAATTAAACATAATTTATTTAATGGTGGAGGTTTAGGATAAAATTATGAAATGCAAGTAGGAAATTATTTTGTAATTATGAAAGTTTTGATACACGTAGAACAAAGTATTCTATCTATGGCAATATATTTTATTTTGCACGTGGACAAATATTTTGCAACCTTCTACATAATTTCCTTGAATGTCCTCTGCCGAATCATACAGTCATTCAGAGAGAATGTCAAAGTAAGCATGTTTGTTTGTTTATTTGTTTGTTTGTTTGTTACGCTTTCACGCTAAAACTAGCGAATGGTTTTTAATGAAACTGTACAGAAATATAGCTGATATATCAGAATAACACATGAGATATAATTTATAAAGATATATTAATAAAAAATTAAAAAAAATTTTTAAATAACTTAATTTGACATTACCATAAATTACAGATTTCTGTAAAAGTAGCCATTTACATTACTGTAAATTACAGATTTCTGTAAAAATACTCAATTTGAATATTTCACGGCCATCTTCTCTGATATACTCAATGAATAATTACTATTATACATTTAAAAAAATAGAAAACCATAGATATATTTTACCTGTGTAAAACAATCCTTACCATTATTTTAAGTGTTATAGAAAGGGGATAAGCGAGAGCAATCTTTATCAATCTTTACTTTTAAACCCAGCGAAGCGGGTGGGTATCACTCTAGTACTTTACATATTTAGATTGAAGGATTAATTAAATAGGTGGTGTAAATAACTGTTTTGAAAGTTTGATTGTAGGTGAAAATGATATGAGTTGCGTCTAAGTGAACAAATGCATCGAACTGTATTGAGTTGAAAGGTCAGATTGTAAGACTCTTGTGAACGCATTACTAAAATACACAAAAAATCATAAATAAATAAATAAATATATATGTATTCATTAATTTTTTCATGAAGTAGTACACTTATTCTTAGTGTAAATAGTATCTATCCTAATAACCAGAAATAATGTACGAAAATCAAGCAATGATTGTATAAAAAAATGAGAATATATTATCGAATACTCGACTCTGTTCATTAATATGGAAAAAAAAAGTTATTTCATTTTAAAAACCTCTTAATTTATTAACTGAGATGATTTTTTAATGTACTTAAAACGAAAGAACTGAATTAAATCAACAACACTTAAAGCTTTCCTGTTGAAGTACCTACTTATTGAATCCCAGCTTCTATATGGGCTTATATATCAATCATCTACGAATTCAGGAATAAATTAATAGAAGAAAATATACAGAATATGAGCTTCACTTTCGCGTTCAAAGCTAGTTTATGACAAAAAGCTTGCTTTAGCAAATAAAACTTTGGTGGGTTGATTGGGAATAAAACTATTTATTTTCGCAAACATATATTTGTAAATTATTAAATAACACGCCGAATGATAACAGAACGATAACGTCTTTTTTATTTAATGATGAATACATACTTGAAACTTCGTGGCTCCTTTTGGCGAGTCAATCTTTCTTCGTATTTGTTCAGTGGTCATGTTATCATGTTCATTTGAAAATGCAACACTTTCGAAAAAATTTGTAAAAAGATAGTTTGGTAGACTCGCCAAAAGGAGTTTCATTTTGTAAAACTCACGAAGTTAAAAAGTATGTATTAATCATTTAACAAAAAGAATGATGTTCCGCGGACTATATTTGTAGACAAAATTTCAATAATATTTAGTGAGTTTTCTCTAAGTAATCAATTAAAAATTTGTTCACAAACATCTTAGTACTTAACATACAAGACTTCTCAGGATAAAATCGCATGTATTATATAGATATAGTATTTTTGTCCTGCTGTTATATATGCAAGACGGAGGATTATATTAGTATGATCATATTTATTATATTCAAAAGTTACTGTTTACAAAGTCAGTTTACAAGGTAGAGCATAGAATTGTGCGATTTTGATAGTGATAATGTAACTAGCTCTAGTTGGACTTGATCACGATGCTTGGGTACCGATTACTTTGTTATTCGTTGCTTGCAAAGTAGTTGGAAGGGAAAAATGAATTGATCGCAACGGTTCTCTTTTATGAAATTTTCAATAAGGCTCACGTTTTGTTGTTTACATGTTATTGGTATAATAAAAAAAAATTTTAAACATTTTAAAAACCCCCGACAAATTTTTCGCGTAGGGAACCCTAAACTCGCACTTGAAAAATAGCTACGAATACTCTCCATTAAATTACCTTTCAAACGAAGCAAAAAATCAAAATTGTTTCATTCGTTTAGGCGTTACGATGCCACAGACAGACAAATAGACACACACGCATAGCTGTCAAATTTAAAAAAAAAAAAACATTTTTTTGGTTCGGGGGGAAAAACACAGTTAATTAATTTTCCCACCTAATTTTTTAACAGTGTTTCTAAAATCGCACACTTTTCTGCTCGAAGTACCCTATGCATACATCTAAATATAATATAGCGTTACTAGTTTACTTATAACGAGCAATTATAAGTTTATGTTATTCCTTAGACAATCTTTGTTCCTTGTCTGATTCATTATAAAACTTGTTGTTCAATGCAACAACGTCATTACTCTCCCCTTTTTTCATAATCTTTTAGAATTCAGTGACTAGAGTTTTCTTTTATCATCATTGAATGGATGTTTTTATGAATTAAATAGTCAATGGAAAATCTATTCTTAGATATATCCAATAAATAAGGTTGAATGTTTGCATTGTAATGAGGTCTTGAAATTTGAAATGCTTCCAGTTACTTATTAAAAGGACATTCAAACGATTTAGGAAAAAAATACCGGCAAAGTAGACCCGGAAAATTTAGACCGAAAATAAGTTTGTGTAATAGTGTCCGGTTTGAAGGTCTAAAAATTTCAGAACCCAACCAGCTTCTCTATAGTCGACAAACTCAACCCAAAAATTAATTGCATTAAGATCCATAGTACATTAACGATATTTGTGAGAATTTGAATTTCAAATTTGAGTTAATGCAGAAACAAAATTCTCAAAAACTAACCGTGGAATATTGTGTCGTAAAAGTTTTATATCAAGTTCTATATCATAATGCACGAAAATTATTTCTGTTAGTTTTTGTTTATTCAAACGATATTGAGAATTTTTTTCCCAACATTTACACATTTAAAGAATAATACGGGAGTGTGGGACTTAAAACCTATAATTTAACCCCATTAACTAAATTTAACTGAATTTACATAAAATCACAAAACAATTTGCTTAAAAAACAATTCATTTTCTGTATTCATTTTTTAACTTCCTTATAATTTCAAAATCGCGTACTTCCTTAACCAACCCTTTCTATTCTATTCCAGACTGAAAGAGGAGAAATTGGATATTTGGATTGATGCCAGATTTTCTAAAGTGCAATCAATAAACTAAAATTCCAAGCATAAAGGTTACAGTAGCAACGAAACCTCTATTTTATAGGTATATTCGCAGACTTAAAAGGTTGGTTTTTATTATTATTTTTCTTTAATTTTAAATTATATGTAATTTGATCAAACCTTAATCAGATTACAAGAAGTATACATTTTTAATATGCTATTCTGTACACAATAATATTAATAACATACAGAAATAAAAGAAATTATAATAAGTACTGGGAGACTATTTTAGATTAAATAGAATGGAAAAAAAATGCACACGTACCAGAAACCGAAGCCTGGTCTCTTAGATTCATGCTCAGCACCTTAACCAACTGGACTATACGTGCTCTAGACACAATGTATAATTTTTCAACTCAACGAATTTTATTTTTGTTTTGTTTATTTTCTATTTATGTTTGTTTACTCAATTTTATATACAAACTGTAAACGTCAAAGTCATTTCGATTATTATTGACGTTTATTATGAAGCAATAGCGTAAACCACAATTTTAGGTTTACGTTCTGTACAAATTAAACAAACAATTTTATACACTCTGCAAAAATAAAAATGCAGCACTTTTTGGTTTGTTAAATTACACAATATTGGCAAGCATTTAACTTTGTTATCTATAGTCCTTTTATGCTATACCGTAACTTATTTTAAGAACAAAAGCGCGGGCTTGAATATGTTTTACTTCAATGCAGATTTCTTTAACTGGAAGTGTTTTCAATATCCCCTAAAATTCAAAAATCTCATAATATTTACGAATTAATGCAGAATACAAAAAGAGCAATAGGAAATTACTTTTTGAATTTTGTAAAATTCTTTCAAAAGATATTCCTGACAAAATGTGTCATATTTTTGACATCAATGAGTAAAATGGGATTAAAAGCTTTTATTTTACTTCACATATATGATTGTCTTTTAGTTTTTCAAACAATATTTCACCCACTTCCTGGTTTCCCACTGAGCTGAAATTTTGCATGCATATGTTGATCGGATAACAAAAATTTTTTTTTGTAAGTATGACCTTGTGTGTACTTTCATTAACTTTATGGCTTATCAATTATTTTCAATTATGAGACGAAAGAAAAATTTAGGAATTTGACCGTCTGAGAATAGTTGCTATGAAAGATATTGTTAAATTCATATCTTTGAGACCACCTATGGCGATAATAAACTAATTTGAAGTATAATATGTACATAAACATTTTTGCTTATGTAACATTATGAAAACATACAAAAAATCGATATTGCTTCTGTTTTTATACAGATATTATGTGTGTATGTGACATCATATCGTTATAGTATCAATAGGGTATTATCGTTAATCAAAAATAAATCATGATATTTGAAAAAGTTAAAATTTATGTAAAAATATATTTAAATATTATGATTTCGAGTCATATATGACGTGACCTAAAACGCGGGTAAGCCCTGGTGTGATGTCATAGCGGTGTAAGTCATAGACCATCAGTTACTAGTGTAGACAGCTGGGTATAATATATACATAGATAATAAGTATTTATGTTTCTTATAATCAGATGTCGATGAATATATCTGTCAAACTTATTTGTGTTATTTCGTATAGTGATACCCATATTACGTCATAAAATTGGATGCCCGCGTTTTTGACAGTTTAAAAAAGGTTTAAAATTAAATTTAAGTTTTTGGCAAGAAAGCGTGCGTATTTTTCCGAAATAAATTTTGGTGGCTTTTTATTAGCAAAATCAACATTTTTACGTACTTTTTCAAAAATAGTGGAATACCCTATTATAACATCTATTGAAGAACAAATGCATAATATAAAAAGACTAAATATCCCAGTAATAATCATATTGACCAATGAGAGAAGTTTTCTAATATATAATCTTGTAATTGTTAATAAAATTTCATTTTTTCTTTTTGTCAAAAAATAAATACATAATTTTTCCAATCTCCTATAATTTTTAATATAATTTTATACTCAGATATTAACTATGCATGATTTAAAAAAAAAAGAAGAAAGAAATACAGGAACTTGGAGAAAAGTATCTTATAAGTAAGATTATTACAATTATGTTGTAGGTGTAATGTAGGTGTAGGTGTAAGTATACAAGATGATTATTTTAAAAGTTTCCGCGCTTATATTTTGTAAACGGAATGGAAAATCATAAAAGGTGAAAGCATATATCGAGTCATTCTAATATCTTTTCATAGGAAATAACTTTTAAATGCATTAAATCGTTTTTAAAAACTTTTTCATGTATCAAGACTTCGCGAGAATATCATTCACTGAAAGTAATTTTATTAGTTCCAACCACTTTATCAAAGTTTATTTCATGGAAATACAATTTCACAACAAGCACGCGTATACATAATCTTTGTGTAAATAAGAATCTCTGTACATAAGGACTTATTCCTTGTTCCTCTTCTCACAATTCAATCCTTTTTTTACACATAGAAAGAAAACGGAAAACATCATGCTGATGAAACAAATAATTATTGGTTTAATACTGATAAAAATAATTGAATGAGTTTTGATTGACATAGCCAATAAATTTGTTGTTATTCTTTTATCAATTAGGTCAAATCCAAGGTTGTTATAATGTTAAGTTTTTGTGTAAATTACATTGATTCATTAGAAAAATCAAACACATTAAAATGGGATTATCCAAGAGGTATTTCATATTCACAAAGAAAAGAAAATTCAACCTTCTTCTTCGAGTGATTTTAACAAACAAAACTGGATAGCAGAATATAGTTTACCTTTTACTACAGAGATGAAATATTGACAGTAGAGAAGTCCGTAATGCAGGATGCAAATTTTTAACCCCCGAAATAAAAAAAAGGGGTGTTATAATTTTGATCGCTATATGTATGTGTCTGTGTGTGTGTGTCTGCATGTGGCATCGTAGCGCCTAAACGGATGGCTCAGTAATTTAAGGGAGAGTGTTCTTAGCTACTTATAAATAATAATTTCTATGGAAATAAATGGTCAAATAAACTTGGCTCAATTCATTTCGAAAAGTGAAATGGTTATATAATTAGGTAATTCAAAACAATAATTCAAATGAACAAGGTCAACTCAAATATTTCAATTTCAATTGAAATATTTCCAAAAATTTGTCCTAAAAAATGATAACTCTCTAAGTATCCTTTTCATCTCATCTGATGTCCTTGACCATCACTTGGATATTGATTTAAGAAGGAGTGTTATAAGTTTAATGTATTTATCTGTGCGTCTGTGCGTTTTTTAGTGGCACCGTAGCCCCTAAACGGACGAACCGACTTGATTTAGAATATTTTATAGCTGAGTTTCCAAAAATCGGTTTACAAGGAATAAATTACATTTGTCGGGGGATTTTAAATTTTGTAAATTTCACTTGTAAAAAAACTTGTTTTTCACATTCAATTTCCATCGAGCAGATAAAGTTTATAGCAAAAATGCTTGTTTCTTATGAAGAATAACGTTCTAATATATTTGTTTCCCATCTTTTACTAGTGTATGAGCTATTTTGTACCCCTCTCCTCCCTTATATTTCGTATTCTGAGTTAAAAAAAGATTTCTATTTTTAGTTTTCAAAAAAGCTCTAAACTACAATTTAATTTCTCACTGTAAAAATTTTTCGATCTAAAAGTAGCTTAAAGACAATAAATAACTCTTGTCTTGAAAGACCATAAAAACTGTATCGAACTTAAACAATATCTCTTTGAATCTCTACCTACATCTTTTAACTCAATATTTTTACCGTCCAGTGTATGAAAAATGTTTTAAGAATATAACAAATAATTTTGCAAAATAAAGTATAGCACACCTAATTAGATATATAAAAACTTTAGGTATATTATTAACTTTAGAGTTTTAGGGTAGTAATAATTAGTACACATTCTCTGTTCCTCTGTGACTAACTACGATCCATCAGTAAATTATTTTGATTAATTACATACATAATTTTATCAACATGGAAACACACACGCACCAATTTAAATTATTAATTTAAACTAATATATAAACATTTATTAGCTAAATATATTAGTTGGTTATAATCTACCTGCAGTGGGATGTGTTGAAACAAGTACGAGCCCATGGTATGCGTCGGTAATATAAATTTCAAGGGAGTAAAATCGTTTTGATTTACTAAACCATGTCCGTGACAAATTGATTAATTCTTGAACTAAGTAAAACTTTTGAGTAATATGAGTATATAATTACGTGGCAAGTTTTTCAAAATTTTCAGGTAAAAAATTTCTATGGACATTCACCTTAAACTCAGTTTGTAGACAGCCTGAGAAAGGGTGCTATTCATATGGTCTCACTTTTTACGCCACCATCTAGAAACTCATTACTATTTGTTGTTTTACTATAATTATTTAATAATTAACAAGTGAAAACAAATAATTGGCTGAGTTAATAGTTAAAAAACCATGAATAGACATTGTTGATTGCGCAATAGTTTTTTTTTTCACGTCATGTAAGTAAAGAAAGATGGCCACTCTTAGATAGCCACACATACATACATTTCACATACACACATAACTGATATTCTCATTTAATACATAATATATATTTTACACCTAATTTCAACCCTCACGAGAAAACAATGTTGCATACGAAAAAATGGTTCAAACAAAAGTTGTTTAATTTTTTGCAAGGAACATTTTTTACATTTAAACTTTTGTTGTATATCTAACGGCTTATAAAATGGGGCCCAAGACCAAATTGATCTATGTTATCACTTTTAAAATTTCAGCTTGATATCTCTTTTCGATTTTTAGTTATCGTGTCAACAGACAGACACACGTACGGATGGGCAGACAACCAACCGCAAAAGGACTAATTGCGATTGTATGAACACCTATACCAATATTTTGTTCGTAGCATCAATATTTTTAAGCGTTGCAAGCTTGGGATTAAACTTTGTATACCTTGGTATATTTCATATATACATAGTATAAAAATACAAAAAAGACTTTATTCATTAATTTCAAGGCACAGCTAAGGATTTGAATCAAAATTTAGACTATACGAAAGATAAAATTTATTAGCTAACGGAATCTGACATAGATTTCACTACTGTCTTGCCGTAAAAATTTTGAACAAACAAGAACTTGGTACCTTCTTAACATTTAAGTTTTTGGTAAAATTATTGTGACGCTGACACCATGAATTATTGTACCTATCATATTCATACTAAGTCTCTATTACCAGTAGAATGTCAATTGTCAACCTGTTTGAATGTACATGGGCAGTATCCATGAATAATTATCAGACTTTTTCTAAAATGTTTCTCATTTTCTAATATTCCAAAAATAGTAGAATAAAATGAAACAAGGCTATATCCTACATTCATTTTAAACTATCGTCGAGGTATTATAAGAGGGAATTTTGAATTTTTAACAAGCTTTTATTAGCTTGACGTGTATGTATTGTATGCATGTAACGGAATCTTTCAACCAAATTTTCCCCAACTTGTTGACTTGAAAATTTAAAATCTAATCAAGGACCGATGAAAATGCTATAATTTAATAACGTTATCTTAGTATCTGACCAGTTGATGTCGTGGCGATGTTTTTATTCTACTTTGCGACCTGAAGAGTACACAATCTTTTACTTAGTGGGATTAAAAAATAATTTAAAAAAAATTTTGATTAAAAAACAAAAACATGCTTTATTGCACTAAAAATTCTCGTTTTATGTCAAATCAGCTAATTTAAAGAATGAATGTTGAGAGCATCCCCCAATTTGAATTTTATATTACAATTAAAATTATTTTACATTTTTTAGAGAAAAAAAAACGTGTTTTTTAGTTTTTTAGATCTTTTCATTTCAATTAAGATTTAATGTTGTTTCGTACAGATAGTAATACGTCATAATTCAACATCAGTAGCAATGCGTGCCTGTGTTTTTAACACCCTATTTATTAATTTTACAGAAATTTAAAAAAAATTATTTCAATATTTATTTATATAATAATATAAATTTTTACACCTCTATAAACTCAAATATTATGATATATGCATTTTATAAAATCGTTCAAATGACTAATTATTTATATAATTGGGGAACATAAATATATAAAATTATTGACCAACTATAATAAAAAATTATTGAATGCAATAACTGATAATTATTGATAAATATTTTATAGTTTTTTAATGAAAACATTTTGTTGAAGTTCAAAATAATTTATTTAATTTTAATGATATATATTCAATAATATATAATTAAAATGTTAAAAAAAGTTTAAATTGCATTTATAGGCGAAGTTATTATTTATATTTCGTATTGTACTCCGTATCAAGTATCAAGTTGATATCTGTTTTTTTATTTATTTCTTTTCTTTATCTAAGATGTATTGTTTTCCAAAATTCTAGAATTATTCACAATTTTTGATTTAAAATAAAAATGTATATCCAATATTCTGCAAAATGAGAATTGAAATCATTTGCAAGTTTTGGAACTATGTTTCTTATCGCACGTTATCGTTCCTATTTGTTGCTGGTTGGGAGGTAAAATAAAAAAAAGCGCAACAAAAAAACGACACCAAAAACCGACATCTAGGCTACCTAGGAAACTAAAACTTTTCAATCGATTCAGCTTGCCATGGTTTTTAAGAAAATGCAAAAATATTTTTATAACTGTCAGTTTGTATTTTTTGTCAAAATTGTACGTTTTATCTTTTAAAAAATTGAGTTTTGAAAGCTATCAGAAGTTAAAGATAATAGAGATAATTTAAAGTAACTGCAATAAAATTTTTATGTTATATCATAATAAATATTCTGATCAAACCAAACGTAATGAACACACGAACTGGATTGACTACTAAATCAGAAGTATGTCTTTTTTAAACGAATACTAGAATTTTTTACAAAAATATCTTGTTTATAAATATATATAATATAATGTACCAAGGTACGGAAAGAATATAGGTATTATCGGGTGGCTCACGACACCTTTCGTTTTTTTGAATAGTGAACAGATAATACATTTCGAAAGGTTTTATTAAATGTATAATGATAAGTAGCGAATGCAACAAGTTTGTTGATTTATCGAAGGACATCGTGATTAGTTAGACATGAAGGGTCGGTGCTCTATATTGGATATATAGGCCACTGACTGTAATAATATGAATTATGAATACAATACGATAAAAAATATTGATGCTAATAAATAAATATTTAACTTATTTTTAATTACTGTTAAACGCCATATGGTAATTTTATTTACAACGATTTATTGATTTTAAAACTTAATAAATGAATATTATTTATAATTACCTATTAATTTTTTATTAGAGGTACTTTTTTACATGCATAATTCAGAACTGTGATTGGGAAAATCGCATAATTTTTTTTATACTTTCTACTATATGAGATATCTTTAGAAAGGTCTTTCAAAATAGTGAACAAAGGTTATCGAAACTATACGAAAATATTGGGGCAAGGTTGACCTTCCCAGAGGTTACATAAATCGTTACCAAAATTTGATTCATGGTAAATAACGATAAATAATGAAACCTTAATCGTTTAGTAATATCAAAACGTCAAATGAATTTTTTTTTCTTCGAATTTCGAAGGGAATTTATAGTTTCTGTTTGGTCTGGTTATTTAGGAACACAAATCTCATACCAACAGATATGTCTCTATTCACATTAGTGTTGGATTGTGTCATTCGTAGGTATGTGTGTATGTTCGTGCGTATGAGGACTTTTTTTCTTTCCAGTATGATAGCGATTTCATTGGTAATGAAAATGGATATAGATCTCGAATCCTTGTGTAAAAAAACAGAATGCGCTTTGCAACCATTTAAACTCTCGCTAATAAAACACGACTTATTACTTATCCAACAACTAGCTGTACCACGACATACTTCAATGTTGTGAGAGACTATGGTTGCATGGAGGAAATAGATGAGAAGTATTTAGTAAATTCTATGAAATTTGATAAACCCCCGATAAGAGAACTGTGAACTTTTAAACGGCTAAACTGATTTTCATGTAACTTACAATTTTTTAATGTACACATCATGCCCATTTATTTGGTAGAAGACTTGGGCATATTTGAAAATCCATCATTCATCCCCACTTTCAAACGACTCACCGTATTGTCTCTAGCTAACGATATTGGAAACGTATGATCCCTCGCCTTAACGGCTTGTTTTCATACATTTTTAAATGATATCCTATCAATAACCTAAATTTAATAAGAAAAGAAATATTCAAAATGATGTCGTCTTAAAATCAACTTTTGCGTGACGTTACTAGCTCTTATACTATGAGTGTAGAAATACTAACAAAACCATTTTATATAAGATTATTATCTCGAAAAGACGTTTGTTATAGAAACAAAGACAAATGTTTTTTACTATGTATATTACTAACATACCTAACAGCAATCAAATGATACACTGCTCCAACAACTCTAACAATATTTAACCACCTGTTGATATAATATATACTACCATAAGCACAATTTCTCGTCGCACAAGTTTAGAAAGCTATTTCCTGTGTAAGCTGTTGCACATTTTATAAAGCTCTACGAGTCTACGTATCTAAAATACGATACTATATAGCCCCATTTGAAGCTGACTGACTCACTCATTATCTCATCTATACAAATTCAAAGGGGCTTCTAGACATGATACAAAAATGCGGTTTTCGGTATTCAAAGCGAAATTTCTTGAAACTTACAAAATTATCTTGACTTTTTCTTTGCAACCACTCTATAAAATCAGCGAAAATTACGTTTTTCTGTTCTACACATGCTACAAAGATGGTATTTTCACCAATCAAGCTCTACATGCTAGCCAAGAATGTCTTAAAATTAAAAACGATAATTAACTAGACCTTAATCGTTAACGATGCATCAGATCGAAAAATGTCAAGGAATTCATAGTTTCTGTTAGGTCCGATGAAATTCAGTATTCTGGTTTATTTGACATAAAAATATTTTTCTTTTAATTTTAAAATAAGTAAACATTGACCTTTTCGCGAGAATTTTGCGAAAAGGTCTAATTATAAATTTAAGAAAATAGTACGTTCACTTATCAACGGGTTTTCTATCTTAAAACTGCTTTTATAAATGATCTGCGGCAAGATAGCCACAAAAATGTTTCAAAGAGATTTAACTATAAATAAATTATTCGTTTCTATATATTATACAAGCTTACGAATTATTTTATCTAATTCTAGGAATTTCTAGATGGTCATATATACCATAAAATATATTGGACGTGGTAAATAGCTTTGATATTTCTAGGCATTTGTAGCATTTTTATAATTTATATTTGATGGATTTTACAACCGCATATATTTTGAATTATATCATTGCTGTAAAATACTGTTTCTAGAATTCCATTATGATTAGTTTGTTGAGTGCAATTAGAATTCAATTAGTTTTTACCAATACAGGATGCATCATTTTTATAATATCTGTTTCGAACACTTTGGCGATTGTACCTTCATTGGGTCACTGTAGATTCTACTAGTAAAAGTAAATTGTCACTGAGGGTTGGGATTAGTTACGCTTTCGATACCAAGAAGGTCACAAGTCATCGAATTTGCTAGTTCTTAAAAAGATAATTTTCAAAGCACTTTCATCCCCTCTTGTTCCTGGAACGCTTCAAACAGTGTGATACCATACAATCTATTAGACGTACATCTGCCAATTAATTCACCATAACACAATAAGATAGTTTGAGATAATTAGAAAAATTCTATAATTCCTCGGATCCTGTATAACAGAAATAAACAAAGCTCCCAATAATATTAAAGGCAGAATAACTTCTGGTAATCATTTTTTCATACTTTATAATGTTTCGAAAATCAAAGACTTTTATAAACTTAGAACTAAAATAATTGTACCTTGATAATATATATATTTCATATATGCAGGGTATAATAAATTCAAAAGATCGTAAGCCTTTTATAAAAATTCCATATCTATTTTTGTCTGGAAAAATAAATAAATCCTTTAAAGCCGAAAAATTTGATAAGGAATCCTTAAAACATGAAATACTGGCAAAAACCTCAAAATTATTATTTTTTATTATTACTATGCCTATCTATATACTTTGTATATGATTTCAATTATCGTTTTATGTTGCAAATTGAATTACGAGAAATGCTCATTATAAATACAACCATATTTAAATGCATTTCGTATTATGATGGTTGACCCGTTTTCATGTATTTTATAAACAACTAGCTGTACTCCGCCACACTTCGCTGTGGGACAACATTATTAGCATGGAAATAGTTGAGAAGTATCCAGTAGATTTTATGAAATTTGATAAACTACCAATAAAAGAGTTACCAACTTTTAATCGCCTAAACTGATTTTCTTGTAGCTCAGTTTTTTAATGTGCACATCATGCCCTTTTATTTGGTTGTCAGACTTGGATATATTTAAAATATTCGAGAGCATTCATCCCCACTTTCACCCCTGCCAACATATTGTCTTGCGTCGGAATAACAGTTTTGTAATGTACACGTCCTGCTCTTTTATTTGATAAACCACCGCTTGGGTATATCTGAGAATATTCCGATTATTCATGGATAGGAAGACCATGCATGTTCATAACAGGAAATAAAAAATTTAGTAGATATTTTATTGAATTGTAACAATTAGTTTAGTAGTTTTATATCAAATATTCATTTCATGATATTTGATTTTGTAAGGTTATCTTTTATACTTTATTTGTTTTAAAAATCTAGTTTCTAACTTCAATGGTTTGCTAATTTCATTTTTTCGATTAATATAAGAGACGTTCCTAACATACTGCCTGTGAGAATAATACTTAGAATTATCTTCTGTAAATATTATAAATCACATGTATAAAAAAAACCCTAGTAACACGATATTTGGGCAAACGTTAACCTTTATTTTTGTCTTTAAAATTATTAACATGGGTTTTCCAAATACAAAAATTTCTCCTCATTTCTACTCCTCAATTTTCCACTCACTGGGGGTTAAAAATAGATAAAACTATCCTCAAAGTAGAGTCGTGTAA
Source organism: Chrysoperla carnea (assembly GCF_905475395.1). Lineage (NCBI taxonomy): Eukaryota > Metazoa > Arthropoda > Insecta > Neuroptera > Chrysopidae > Chrysoperla > Chrysoperla carnea. Next base: position 111,234,211 of record NC_058337.1, on the reverse strand, counting down.
AAATTTGAGTTCAATCGATGTAGAACTTTTTGAACCCATAAGCAATACACAAACGAACATAACATTATATAAAATATAGATATAGATATATATTTTGGGAAGCATATGCATAGGAGAATTTTGTTAAACCACTTGAAATGGATACCTGTTTTATTAATAGAACTCTGTGATTGAACGAATAATAAAATTAGTACGTTTAGCCGCTGCGGTTTTGAGTAATGCATTTCAATGAGATCGAATCAGTAAGATACATTTTATTCAATGTAAGTTATTTTAAATTGGTGTCATTTTAAACTTGATATTGAGCTGTAACTTGAAAAATCAGCACTATGAGGTCGATTTGGAATGATAACGTTTGTCGAAAGTCAATACTTGTTCATTACAGTTGAAAAGTTCGTCGAATTATTGAAAAGTTATTTGTCTTTACAAACCCTAAAATTTTAGTTCAAAACGTTTTCAAAAAGACGGATATGCTCGCAAAAAATTTTAAGCAAGGCTCTTTTTATTCTTATTAATGATCTAATTTATGGCAGTAGATTTTTTTTTTTGTAATATCGGCCATTTTTTAGTTCATTTAGGCTAAATTAACTTATTTTTATTTTTTATTAACTTAATGGAATATTCGAAATCAATTAAATATAAAAGGATTAAATTATGCATCAGATTTCTGATGAATGCTTTCGTTTTTGGAAAAAATGTTTCGAACAAAAATTTAAGGGCTTGTTTAGACGAACAACCTTTCAGTTTAAGTTCCAGTAATGAGAGAAGGTTGACATTAAAAGCCCTTGTTTGTGAAGTAAACCTTATAGCGCTGACTCAGTACAACTATTTATATTTTCTAATTTTTGTGTCAAATTTTTTTATCAAAAGTAACAGTCTCAATTTAAATGAACATCCTATATACTGAACAGAATTGAAATGAGATGTTTATAGGATGAAAAATGGCTATTAACTTGATCTCGAAATTTAAATGCTGATCAGACACAGTGTCCATCTACGAAGTTATTTTTTAACAGAAATGGTCCGAAATTAGCTTTCCAATGAACCCAATATCATGGCGATTCATACTATTTTTATGTGTTTAACATCAATTTAAAGTTTATTTCCTTAAAACAGAAAATCCTTTATATTCCTCTTAATACAAATAGCTCTAAAACCCCGGTCAGAAAGCGGGAAAATATTATTTATTTTGAGTGCGAGCTCTAACCGAGCTCTGAAATGTTTATTTTTTTTAATCCTTCTTCTTAGACGATATTTATTCTTCATTCCCATTCACATGAACACATATTTGTACCTTACGCCTATATGCTATACTGAGTTTGAATGAAAGTTCATTACTTTTAATTCCTTCGAGAGAAATTGTTCATTTCATAAATATACGTCATAAATATAAAATAAAATGTTATTAATATATAATGTATTAAAACATTTATATTTTAATTAACCACCCATAAATTCAAAGGGTTTTCCAATAAATGAGTCTAAAATCAAAATTTAGGTTAAGCTAGGTTATATTAAATTTGAAGTCCAAGAAGGACATACTTTGGGTATAGAACCCATTGTGATCCATATATGTGTTTTACCACATTTCCGCTGGTAATTTCATTTATTGTATATTATTTTATGGGCATTCAATCAGCCTTTCGTGCTCAAGTTTTCGGATTCTTTTCTGAATTTTCTGAATTAAAAATGTATATCAAACGGTGGATAGTCGACTCATATTGACGTTATGAGCTAATAAAAATAAAGTAGCACACGGCAAGTAACTCTAAGTGAACACTGACTTTAATAGAAAAGTTCAAAATTTTGCTTAGGTTGTATAAAACATAATTCGACATAAAATTATTGTGTTATAATTTTCTCAATATTTATTACATTGAACTGGCCGGCGAAGCTCCGATAATAAAAGTTCTAATAAATAAATTTTTTTTTTTTTTCAAATTAAAAGATACAACATGTCTCATACAAATACAATTTTAATTTAAGTTTAAAAATCAGACATTCTAAATAGAAAACCCAATATATATTTACGTACCTATCCATCTATAAAATATATTCTAATCGCGTTAATATTTAATAAAATATACTTGATTCTCAAAAGAGTTCATACTCCATTTGGATATGAAAATAAAATTTTATATGTCGTAGGTTAATGATAGATAATTTTTAATGCACGAAAAGGAAAAACAAAACTTAATTCGTAGAAATTTAAGTACTTAACGTCGTCAACATTAATTTCAACATGAAACAGGAACTTTTTAAAACGTCTATTTTTTTAAGCACAATCAAAGCGTAAGTGCAATTCTAGGATATAATAACTTTGTTGCAATTCTAGGATATATTTGCCATTTCATTGACTTACAAATACAATTTACTTAATAACACAATTTGTATAATTGAATACAGTCTTTTATATGTTGTTGTTGGAAGAAAAAATATGATTTGAAAAAATTAATATTGGTTTTCTTTTAACATTGTTTTTAAAACCCCATAATTCTCAATTCCTCTGCTACATTCTGTATTACTTTTCGGTATAATACCGAAATTTTTTTGCATTCTGTATAAAATCATACAATTTTCAAAGTAGAGAAAAATTTTCAGCACTATTTTCCGTACAATATATTTTTCGATTTTTAAAAATATGATTTTCTTAAACAGAAAGTCATAATGTTTTTACCTAAATAATGATTGGTTATGAACAAAATTGATTTTGTAAACCTAAGTTTAACATGTTTACAGCTTATGAAATTTCCAAGTAATTTCAGAATTATATCTAACTACTGCTTAATGATACAATTTTCTCATTATTCGAGTAACATTACTAGACATTTATATTTTACAAGTACACAATCCGTTACAAGAACAAGAATAATTTAACCTTAGGTATAATTCACATATATCTATTGTTATTAAAACTCAAGATGCTATTTTACAATTACGGTGACTTATTTGTAAACACATAGCTAATTACGTTGCAACAAAGATAAATACACTCATGGACAAAGAAATTAGATCATTATTGAATCAAGGGCGGATTTTCTATGGTTAAAAGTATTTTCCCAAGAACAGCTAGATTCAAGTACTAGAAGAAGCATTTTAGCTAATTTGTCTTCCTAGCTTTAATGGATTACTGATTGTCCCGGTTTCAGTGAAGGGTATATAATACACTTGAAATGATCTGTTAAATATTTTAACATTAACTAGCTCGTAGAATTCCTCAAAAGTTGTTTTGGTGTTTTACGAGGTCTACGAGACGGTTGAAATTATTTACTACTCAATTTTGATATTCATGAATGGTGAATGGTGTTCATTTTTTCTATAAAGGTAGTATGTGATACATTGAGTGACCCACTTTCTATGCCTGCTAGTATATTCTAATGAAGATGATAAACTAGAAATTTCTCCTACGGCTTATTGTTGAATGCATTATTGTTAATGTCATTGTATTATGTACGCTGTAACCTTGTGTTATTATTAACTTTTCACTATTATGTTTGCCAGCTTTAAAAAAACTAACGATTATATGGATAAAAATTTTTTTTCAAAGGTGGGTATTTTTGAAAGATTCAAATATCTATCGTCTTCTTGGGTTGAGTACCGAAAAAATGATTTTTGCAGTTCCACTTCGAAAATCGTCTTTAATTGATTAGTTTTTTGCATGCCGGATAGTTAAAACTTCCCAGGCCCTTCGAAAAAGAAATCTTCGACTATGAAAATTAGCATACATGAAAATTTGTCACAAGGAACTTTCATATAGGAAGAGACACAAACAACATCTTCTCAAATTTCTAACCGTTTTAAAATTACTGTCAAATACTACCCCTGGCTCTAGACATAAACTGTGTAATCACATTTTTCTAGGTAACAATAAATAAATAGTCATCTTGAAGTATGTATATAGTAGTTTTCCACACTTTATTGGACATAAAAAATGTAGGTAAGTTCATTTTTCAGTGCAATAGATAAATAATGGGCATGTTTTATATAGTATCTTACTATAATTTACTACAAGGTACAATGAATAAGAAAACTAAATTCGAGTAGTCGAGGAAAAGTGATAGATATTAAGAACTCGCTTATTTTTTATACAGTGTGTTGCGAAAATCCTGTTGCTATATGACAGCCGATGGCTTAAAATAGAACTACGATAACAGACTTAAACTTAAACTGGGTTTCAGTAAGTGTTGAACAAATAGATTTATATTAAGAAGCCATGTTACGTGCAACAAATAGCCAGCTCTTATTATGATCTCGATAATCTTGCTTGTGACTGCCACAATGACTGCTTGGCGTAATAAATGATTTTTCTCATAGAACAAACCAAAAATTCATTTTTGAGACTCGAACAAACTCTCGATAGGTTGAGAGATGGGCAAATTCTTCTGTTGAGAGACTGACGTGCAAAAGTACCGACAAGATTTACAGATACACTTTTGTTAAATACTTCTCAGTGCTTGAAATTATATTCCTACATCAGTGTAAAGTACATGTTAGGCTCTTTTCATACTCAACGACTTTGACCACATAGCTAAAAATCGAACAGCGATATTCTTTTATTGGAGAAAAGAAGAATATGGCCACATTCACATGCCCAGATGGCGGCAAAATGCATTCAATATTATACATAGAGAACGCGGGGGATCTACTAGACTGTAAGTGGATACGATATTATGAATGAGAGAGAAGACTTTCAGTGAGTTCCCCTGTGTCGTTGTCAAAATCATGTATACACATACACATTATTATATGCATTAGTAAGTATATGTAAATGTATTAGACAAGGACACAGGGAAAGTTACTGACAGTCTTCTCTCTCGCTTTGCATATCGCATCCACTTATGCATTCGCATCCGCTAAAACTTAACGTTCTCTATCTTCATATCTCTATGGCAAAATACGAGTGCAAAGTTATTTCTTTTTAACTAAGAAGAATCAACTTTTGTACAAAATATTTTAAATGTAAGCAAACTTGAGAAGAAAAATGCATCCCTCATTTAAAATGAAACATCATATACCTTTTAAAATTTTTATCTTCGTTTTTATTGCATAAATGCAGTACTTGTTATGTTCAATTTATGTAACCAGAACAATTAGTTTAGAAAATAAACTACAGTAGTGAAATGGAAATATTTATTTACTCCTTGAAAGTAATTGAGTAATTTAAAGAGGACTGTTATTTCTTATAAATTTTTTAATAAGTTCAAAAAGAAATATAAAAGTTTTACGTTAAAGTATAAAGATTTAATTTTTAAATATTCTTTTACAACTATTTTTGTACCATATTCCAGTATCAAAGTTTTTTGACTGTTGTTGCACATTTTCAATTAAAAGTATTTCCCAAATGCTTGAGCCACAAGTGCCCATTACTGGTTATTTTCAATTTTAAACCTTTTTCCCCAAAATTAAGGGGTGTTATAAGTTTGAGATGATAAAATAACACTTTGAAGAAGAAAGTTGATCCTCATAAAAAGACAAACATTTTTTAATCAAAATATTTTTTCGAAATCCTTAGTTTTCGAATGAAATGCGACTTAAAAATATGTAATTATTGATTTAATCGAAAAAATTTATAAAAATCAACTACAGAAAAATGCTTAAGCCAAAAGGTTTCAAGGGCAACAGAGGACATTCGCTTGTATCCATGACTTCCACCAACAATTATCGTTATATACTTTAAGTGTATTTATTTTCGATTAAATGCAATGATACATGGCATAATTTTGATTCGCGTTTCCTCCGAAGGGTAACGATTTTCGAAAAAATGTTTTGAATAAAAAATGTTCGTTTTTCTATTATCAAAGCCGAATTTAAACTGTTACTCTATCTCTTATCTTTTAGTGCCTGATTTAATTATTAAAGCAACCGGGAAAACTATAAGTCTAATCTGATGTCAGAACATGATATCCCCAATCAAACTCTGCAACTTTTTTAAAGTTTTTTTATTGGGCTACCCTGTATATCAGAGCCCATGAAAAATATTGAATAATTCTTCAAAGCTTTAAAGTATTTTTTAATACATTAAACTTAAATCGAAGTTAAACACATTAAAATAATATCAATCGCGATTAATTAAGTATATTGGAAAGCTAATTCCATGTCATTAATGTTTAAATATGATTTGAAGCCTAAGGGCTGACTGTATTGAAGTGTAATCCAGAAGTCCAATTTTCGACCTTAAAATCTATATGGCATAGACATCTTTATGGTGAAATAACAAAATCATCTGTCAGCTATCAAGTTGACTCCCACTAGAAATAGTGTAGTCATGTATCGTTTTCGCATCTTGTCACTTGACACTTGACACTTCATACGAGCCAGGCAATAGTATTCCCAAACCCAAAATCATATTTAATCAAAAACGATAGAAAAAGAGTTTTCCAATGAACCTGATGCCGATTGATATTATTTCGATTTTTTATAACTCTTCTAAAAAAATATTCTTTATTATCAGAACATGAGAATCTTGAACAGAAAACATTAAAAAAGCATGTATCAAAATTTTAGTTAATTAAAACTATAATGAATTTCTTTTAATCAAAACATTAATCTCATAATATACCCCGGTAATTAATTGAAACCTCAAGATAATACTGGAAAAGTTGAAAAAAGTAATTGCTTTCCAAATTACCGAAGAATATTACGTAGAGGTTAGTGCCTTGACCTGTTGTTAATGAAAGAAATTTCTCTAACTCAACTAAAAAGATTGATAAAAATTAAAAATTTCAACACTGACCTAGGACGAGCCACTTGTGAATAGTAACGGTCCAATTGTTGTAACACTTTTAATGCATCAGCCAATTCTTGTGGCGGTACTGGAGCAGGCTTCGCATCACAAACAGTAATCATCCATGCAGCCAATGCACAAAATGCGATGCCATACGCTAAAATCCATTTTGTGGATGATGTCCTCTTGTTGGTTTTCTTTATTGTGGTTGCTGGAGATGAAGCGTTGTCACCAATCATTGTCATTTTAGGGAACATTATTCTTTGATTTGAAGTTTTCTGAAACATTACAAAAATAAAATTTTGTAATTTCACCAAAAGTGCACAAAACAGATATTTTTGAAATATTCAAATTCAATTAGAAAGCCCCTTTAGAAGTTATTTTTTTACCGTTATTGTATTAGGAAGTAATTCTAAGCGGTACGGAAATTCAAGTCATAGCCGGTACAATGTATTTACACCACTTTCGGTTTGATACCTATGAGCGCACATTTTGAGACAATATTTTTTTTTTTTATGAGAATGAAATGATAGATTAAGAACATATTTAATTTCTTCTTAGTCTTGACATTCTGAGTTGATTCTTTAAGTTGATGATGTAAACCATAAGGGCCGCACTCACATGAATGCCTTTCAAAAAATTTGTTTATGATAGCAGAAAATCTATATTTCAAATATATCCTTCCAATTTCGGTTTCTACTTAGATGTAAGAAGACATCAATCAATGGTTTATTAATATAAACTTATATCACCAATCTATTATTAAGTACAGGTAATAATTACGTCTTCATATTACATCATAGAACAGGATACCAAGTTCAAAACCACATGATTGCATGCATAGTCTTATACAAAATCTAGCGACCTACAATTTACAGGAGATTACTTCGATTATTACAGTATTGTATAAAAAAAAATTATATGGCTTAAGGTAGTTAGCCATAAATCCACATTTCTAAGGAATTACATGAAATCAACAAACAGCGTTAATCTTGTTGTACCTATTTAATTTGTCAAAAACTTTTATTTATTCCATCGATTGAAAAGCGAGATACTTATAATTAAAATTCACATAGTAATTATGCAACGGGAATAAGTATCAAAATTGGCATAGTTTCATGTATACCTTAAAAACTGTTTTGAAGAATGATTAAACAAATATTAAGAACAATCTTTTTTAGCGATTTATTGGAAAGATATAAAAAAAGCTTATAAACTATAAGTATTATCTGCAGCAACGTGAGTGTTGTCACAAATAGTACACATATACAGGGTGTCTAGCTAAGTTGGCTATATATGGAAAACTTTTTTATTATAAAGTTTACGAAAAAAATTCTTTATAAATAGTTCTGCTTTCTAAAATATTAACATTCAGCTATTCACTGTACTAAATAGTCTTCATTTATAAACGACCATTAACATTCCTATCGAACTTTCTCAATTTATGGACAGCCTATATATTCGATGTCAGAAGTGACTGAATGATAATGTTTTTGAAAGCAGAGATTTTTATATAGGAAAATAAATATTTTTCATTACAATAACTCTACACTAACATAACTAAAATCATTTATACATTTTTCTATAGTTAGCAATATAATTTGACATTTTTCATTGAATATGACATTTTATAATGGATAATTAAAAAAATACAAATCTAAAAGAATTTGATAAATTGTATATTTCTTAAATTATATAGATAAAATTATCAATATAATTATCGTTTTTCTTCATTTTTGTCACACATCATATCCTTTTTTACTATGATTTTCATTAATTACTATCCAATATCCTAAATTATAGATAGCAGTCAACTTATACTTTATTCATTCACGGGACATGAAATGTTTTCTTTTCTTTTGAATCAACTATCAAATAATATATTATATCGAATACCACAGATTAAATATAAAATAGTGTTTTTTCATTCACACTAGCTCAAAAAATAAGTTTAATTTTAATTGGAAAAAAATGCTGGGCTTTCTGGTTCAATCTTACTCAGCTCTATAATTGATAAAATTTAGAAAATTAGTCCCAATTAAGGTGTACAGTTATTGATAATCGAATAGTTTACAGAAATTCAATGCACAAAATCAACTTTTTATAATTTTTTAATTCAAGTATTGAAAAAATATAGAATAGATCTTTAGTTACTTAAAATGTTACCTTTTTAATAAGGAACACCTACCTAATTTAAAATAATCTTCTGTACTTTAAACTAGAAAGTGCTTGTATTGAATCTAAAAGTCATAAAACCTTCTTTTCGAGTTTTGAGAATATCTCAAGTTAAAAAAACTACTTTTTGAAGTAGATTTTTTGAGGCAGCGTAAAAATTTATGTAACATTTCTTTTGTAATGCTCAATAATAAATAATAGTAATAAATATCATAGATTCTAGCAAATTTTTTTATTTTATTTGTATCTTGAAATTGCTCACAAATTCATCAGATACAAATTCCTTAGTTGGATTATTTGAAATGCTATTACATGCACTTTACAATTCCTATGAGCTGTGAGCATTTCCTACTTCATACATGAACTTGACACTCTAAATTTCAAATAAACGTCATAAATTAAATGCTTTATAAGTTCGATGTACCACATCTACGTATATCTCAGAAAATTTAAAATTGGAATTTGAAATTATACATACAGGACACTATAAATTCTACCAAAAAAATCTTATGAAATATAAAAGACAGGTTTTTTCAGAAATCGTTAGGGTTTTTTTTGTAGCCGTTATATGACGGTGAGTGGTAATCCATGTATAAAAAAGTATCGCATTGATGAAATATGTTTGTTGTCAATTATTGAAACCATCGGCCAGAACTGAACACAACTTGTAACCAGTCTGCCACGTATTCATTCCGACTCAGAAACCGTCTGTCATTGGTACAACGAAGTTAAAGAAGCTCTATCTACCATACCTTACCTTTATTGCTTATATTAGGCGGAACAAACCTTGATATTAAGCATATTTTAATCTATCAATTACTATATAATCTCCCACTACACCTAATAGAAACCCGCCTGCCACGTACTTATTCCCACAGAAACTGGTACACCAAACTTTTAGGTGCCTTATCTATGTAATTTCACTATTTTATCCCTAAGTCAAGTTTTGATTTTCAGCCAAATTTTTACAATTTTGGATTCGCACTTCATCCTTATAACCCACTTTTGGGTCTTAGTAGACTGTTTTTACGTAAATTTGGTTCTTTTAATTCCAGTACAAGCTTTACTGTATCTAGTTCTATCAGATATTGTATACTGTTGTCTCTTCAACCATAAGTAAATCTTATAATTAAAGTGCCTTTGGTGGAAGCGGTGAGAAAACAAAGTAGTATTTAATTGATTTTGGTTTTAAATTAAAAAATTACCTTAAATTTATAGCATTTAAACCGTAGTCACTATTAATCGTTCAACATGTTTCATCTACTAATATTCTGGAGCAACTCTTGTCTACTATTCATACCACAATAGTTCGAAACAGAAAAAGGTATGGTTAGGTTACATAAGGTTATAAATACAAAATCGATAACAAATAGTTTGTTCATGTATGTATGTTGTATTAGTACTTGTGTAAACGAATGAAAAACTATTATTTTTATAGTAAGCACTAAGAAGTGAAAATGGTGAAATTCAATGAAAGCAAATTCCATAGAGATATCAGAAAAATATTATGTGTGATAGATGTATACAGATGTGTATGTTATAAAGAGTACATTATATGAGAAATATTAAGTTCAAGCTTTTGGCAAGTACAAACTTTTGTCACAAAATACGTTTCAAAAGAGCAACCTTATATTATTACACCAACAAAAATAAATGAGATATATTGTTGATAAATAACATTAACAAATATGTTTATTTCTTAAACTAGATCACTTACTTATTGCTAAAGTTAAAGTATGAATGGTACAAAGTTAAAATTCTTTTCAAATTTATGCATTCGGCAGCTCATAAATTTTTCTGTAGGATGTGTTTTTAAGTGTTCTTGTTAAAGCTTTCTCCACTCAGCTCAGTTAAACTGTACGTAATTCAGTGAAAAAAAACTCGTACGAGAGTTCGAGTTCGTAAAAGTGCATTTTTCAGAAAAATGAAGCTTTTGAATGCAAAATTTTTTACTGAAATGTTTAAAGAAGAATAAGTTTTTATTCAAACATTGAAAAAAATTTTAAATTCGAGACTCTCCTGGTTGCTTTACTACTTTGAAGGTAGCTTTTCTCATTTCTTCAAATAGAAAGTGGTGGATGGTGGTATAAAATTTTCGGCTATGTATTCAAACGTTACAAAGTATACGCTTTCGAATGAGTTGTAGATTATCCCAATTAGACCGTTTCACCAGGAGATATTTTTGATCTCATTGGAAATTTTTTGATGTCTAGTCTATTTGCTACAGAATCTTGTGATAAAATTGAGAAAAATATAATCTAAATTTACCATAAACATCTATGAATAGTTTACACTTCATATAAAAATGATTTATTTTAACTTTGCTTTTTTTATAAACATTTTTAATAAACATTTTTCCAGTATAAAAGAATTCTAATAATTCTGATATAAGCGAGCAACCAGTGTTTTTTTTTTCTAACTTTGCCGTATCTATAAAAAAAATATCATCAATTCAATAGACGATATAAAATAAAAATTTTGTTTTATTAATTTTATCAAGATTTTATCGTGTTACTTTACGTTCATATAGTATAAACGAATAAAAATCTTTGTGCCGATAATTACCTCAATATAACATTTCAGGGTGGTATAATTTTTGTCTGGTTTATAAGAAAATTCGTTTAATAATGATTGAAAACGAAATAATATTAATTGATTAATACATATAATATAAGTTCTTTCGTGGGATAGGCGTAAAACCGGGATGAGTTATGACACTTAAACAAAAAATTAAACACAGTAAAACATATCTTGAAGAAACCAAAAAAGGAAGATTAAGGCTAACATTTTTTGTTGTTAAATTTTCTCTAACAACTCCACTGTCCAACAACACTCTCCGTTAAACTACATTTCAAACGAAAAAAAAAATCAAAATCGGTTCATCCGTTAGGCGCTACGATGTCACAGACAGACAGACACATAGCGATCAAACATATAACACCTCTTTTTTTAGATTCGGGCGTTAAAGAAATGATATATAACATTTGTTTTCCTATAAATGGTATAGAACGATGGAAAAAACTGATAAACGCAGGTCGCCTACTGCGGTAAAATATTGAAGTACACCAAATTAATAAGAACTGCATATTAAAATTAAATATTTATTATAAAAGTACTTTCATAAAGTACATATGTTAACGTGTGCTTTTAATTTAAAGAAATCGATTTTATTTAACTATAGAGAAAACTTTGTATGATAGAAAAATATATAGTATACCTAGAAGGGAAATTTGTAATTAAATAAATATGGAAATATATATTCAATTTTAATAATGTTACAATTTTTATTCCAACATAATCAAAAATCATATACGACTACACTATATTTCTATATTCGTTCATTGAAGAAAAATTCAATATTTTCTAAGTACTAATACTATTGAACAAATTTATTTTATGAAATATATTGAGATATACTTTGTAACAGTACCTACAATGTTTTCCATACTATAAACCACATTGTTTTCTAAGCAATTTTTAGAACTGCACAAAATTGTGGCCATTTGCTTCCATCTAATAATTCTATTTTGCTTGTTAAATTGAACTATGGGGCCATATAATACGTTTAAGTGGGATAGTTCTACAAATGAAAAAGTGCTGGAATTAATTAATCAAAACAAGTTTTAATCAAGGTTGAATAAAATAAAGTTCACAAACTAAAACGCCGACGCCATGAGAAAATCGTGCTCTAAAAAGTATGAAAACAAGAAAATATTAAAATCGTCATTACAGTCGGGGAACATCTAAGATTAAACAGTTTTCCACAGAACGAAAAAGAGGTACCCCGACTGTATTGGCGATGCTATTTATCATAATAATTTAAAATGAAAATATTTTCTTGTTTTCATACTTTTAAGAGCACGGTTTTGTCAGAGCTTCGGGGTTGTAGTTTGTGAACTTAATTTTATTTAAACTATTTTTTTGGGGATATAATTTCGTGAAAAAGTATAACATATATTAAATGAAAGGGCTAAACACGCTCTTTCATTTAATAACCTAACACGCGATCATTAAATTAAACTCGAAATACATACATTTAAACTATTTTTGCGGCTATAATTTCGAGATCAAGTATAACAATGTATATATTTTTAAAAAGTGCTAATTACGTCCTTTCATTTTGTTTTTTCGATCATAATATTATGTCCTGTAGACGCTATATTCAATTTAATATGACCACACTTAGTCTGTAACCAGCGGACGGTCAAGACGCTTTTAGCGATACCCTCTGTCAAATTATGATTAGTTGTTTAGATGCTCGGAGGGAACAAACGAAAATACATACATTTTTTTAAAACTATTGTAATAAATTGACTTCAAAGTAGCTTCACTGAATTGGTCTCGATGTAGTACACTCAATATAAGTAGAAAAGGAAAAAAAAATTATCCATAATAGTCCTGTCATTGTGTTTTGTGGTCAGTAGCCGTACAATTTTCGTACCTATAACATTTCAATCTTTGTACTGTTTAGAATAAGCAAGCACTCAAGCAGAAATAAGCTTTAAGAATCGATATTTCGAAAACAATACAACTATATCCTACTAAATGTTCTCTTCACCGAAACAAATGTCTTTATAAATTTGTAAAACGACAGAAAAAGGACTAACCAATGTATGCTTAAAAAGCCAATCCATTTATGATGATATAGTGCATCTCTTTACAAAACAAATGTTGAATAGTACATGAATATTTAATAATTAATTTTTTGTGATTCGTCCTGGCAGAATATTTTGTGAAAGAGTAGAAAACTGGAATAGAACATGAAAACCATACAGCGCATTTAAATTTTATAAGCCTAAAATGGTTAGAATAGTCTTATGGTTTCATATTGAAAAGAAAAACTAATCCCAGGTTTAGAATATATTGTACAAAAAATATTTATGTAGGACGAATATTTTTGTAGAAGGAATATTTTTGTTTAAAATACATACCATTTTAATAAACTATTTAAATACAGCTTAAATTGTTTTATGAATAAAATGAAAATTTACTAAGGAAACTATTTTTCGGTAGCTGTTTCAAAAGAAATAATTATGTTTTTGATAACATCAGTTATTCAAAGTAGTTATCTCGAGCCTAAAATCAGTGAACAAATACAAATACATGGGCTCCAGATAATAATAAATAATTTTTTACGATCAAAATAAAACCTTAATTAGTAAAATTTAAATTATGCAGGAAACTTCATAAAATTTAAAGGATATCTTCGTTTTTATTACACTATTTTATTCACTTATTGGCCGGTAAACAAAAGCAAATTATTAAAATTTGCTAATAGAACACCTGGATATCGAGAAATTGAGTTTTCTTTTCTTAAACAACAGCGATTTTGTCGGCTCTACCATGTTCGCTGAATAAACTGTAGAGAGCACATTCTAATTAGAATGAAAGAAAACATGTCTTTCTGGTAATTAAGAATAAGCAAGCGTTGTCATGAGATTCAAGAAAATATACGGTTTTCGAGTGGCGGAGATGGAAGTAGATAAATGAGGAGTATCCTCTATTTGTCAGTATTATATATTTGATTCACATCTTTGAAACTGGGTAGGCTAAGCTAAGATTGATTAGAGAAGCTATCTTGGGGTAGGAAAATTTTAGACCATAAGGTATTTCGTGATATCGAAAAGAAGGTTGGCTCATCCCCAGCCACTACTCAATAAATCATTTGGAGATGTTTAAGAGCAGCAAGAGTGCTTTGACGTAAACAGATTTCAGGTCGGAGACGTTGTTAAAGAAAAGCTAACTCAAGTGAGTCCGTCTCCTCATGGAAAAAACTGGACAGTAAAAATCATAGGCCCAGTCATTTAAATAAATTTCCATCTTCCTATCTTTTATAGTTTTGGAGAAAATTGACAGCAAAATTTTGTCCTAATTTGCGCCCTCACGGACAAATAGTGACGTTAACGATAAAATGTTTCAAACAAAAGTTGTTTTTTTTTTTTATTTGAATTTTTAGATTTATACTTTTTTCTATCTCTAACGGTTCACAAGATGATTCTTACGGACCCAAGACCAAATTAACCTGTGTTGCTTATTTACCGCACTTCCTCAGCACGCTATAAAAATTTCAGCTTGATACCTATTTTCATTTTTGAGTTATCGTGTCCACAGGCGGATGAGCTGGCAGACAGACAATCCGAAATGGATTCTTTAGGTGATTTTATGAATACCCACATTTAGTTCGTAGCATCAATATTTTTAAGCGTTACAAACTTGGGAATAAACTTAGACCGCCTTGATATATATAACAAATACACAGGGTATAAAAATAAATAAAACAAATAATATTTGCCATGTGGTTTAAAAATAAATTAAATATTATATTCATAATTTTATTAACTTAAATACTATTGTTTGTAACATTTAAGACTCTCTCTTCTGCGTTTTAACTTCGTTTTATTCCTTATCTTTGTTCTATCTTCTTGCTATGCATGCTTACTAACAGCCAAAGACCTATTTACTAAGAACTTTTAAATAAACTTAAATATATGTAAGTATATAAAAGTTTTGTGCATACATTTTCATTTCTTATAGTTAACTTTCTGCTGCTCTTATTAATTTTATTTATGTAGACGAACAATTCTATTATTGTTTTTGAATTTGCATTAATTTATAATCATCAGCTATGAGGATTCTGTTAAATATTGAAGGAAACAGTACGGTAGTTAATAACAGTACAATTTTTGTCGGACAACTTGTACGTTACTTTTGTTTTTAAAACTTGTTAGGATAATCGAATTTCCAAGGTTGCTACTATTGCTACTATATACACTATAAAATATTGTCAATCAAGACGGTTCGATCGTTTAGGCGCTACGAGGAAATTGAGAAACACACAGACGCACAGATAAATACTTTAAACTTATAAAACTCCATCTTAAATCAATATCAAAGTGATGGTCAAGGACATCAAATGAGAAGAAAAGGATATTTAGAGAGCTATCATACTATGACTTTGTTCTTTTGAATTATTGTTTTAAATTACCTAATTATTTTACCAATGCACTTTTGAATGGAGCCAGGTTTATTTGACCATTCATCTCCATAGTAATTGTTTATATATTAAAATTGCTTGTCATGCCTTTCAAAACTGAATGGATTTTGAAGATCATCGCCAATTTTTTAGTTTTTTCGTGTAGGGAAACCTAGACTCGCACTTGAAACATAGATAAGAACACGCCGTTAAATTACCTTTCAAATGAAACCAAAAAAATTAAAATCGGTTCCTCCGTTCAGAAACACACACATAGCGGCCAAACTTATAACGCCCTTTTTTTTAGTTCGGGGGTTTAAAATGAAAAAATACATTAAATACATATTGGATAACTCTAGTAGATAATTCATGTTGAGTGTTACTGTCCACTAATTCCAATAAAAACATATAAGTTATTATTGTCCAAAATATAGTTCATTACACAATTTCGATATTTTATAAACTCGCTGTATTAAATAAATACACACAATATGTAAGGGTATAAAAATAACTTTTCAATTCGATTTAAATAAATCAAACATCATGCGTTAAGCAACAACACAGTTCCTACTCCCACATATCCATTATTTTCATTTTAAAATTTAAATTTTATTTAATTATTTATAATCCTTGTAGATCAATCAGGTTGATAAAGTTTTATCCTTGCTTGAAAAAAAACGACAGATAATAAAATTATTATGAACAATTAAATTTTGTATAAAAAGATCTGATCAACTATAGCGCGGAGCGTGCCGAGGGGAGATTATGTCAGGGTAGCTCCCCTCCTTTGGGCTGGATTTACCATCGATTTAATTGGCTAACTATGTGTTTATACCAGAATATTATTATATTTGAAACTCTTAGGCCAAAAATTTCTGATTTGCCCCCCTCTAAATCAAAAATTCTTGTTTTGGTCCCCTTAGGACTAAAGAATGGATACTGAAGATGATCATTAGCATAGTTTCTGCTTTTAATGTTTCTTTTTCGAAATATTACTATGACCGGGAAATAATGACGTGAAGTTCAAATAACATTACTAAATCATCTTCGATTGACTAGATGCTAACAGGTTTGATAAAATATCAGAAGATTTAGTATGGAAGAGTATACGAAGAGTATATTTTATTGCAATGAATGCCAACATATTTTCAGTTTCATTATTAGATAGGTACATTTCGTCAAATGGAAATTTTGTAAGAATCGCATACTCCTCATAAATTTTCAATAAAAAGCTTCCTTTTGCGACTTCCGGGTAAAATCTATCATAAGGTTATACATTATTTTGTAATTAAAATTATAAATTACTATACTTTTTTTGATATATTTCGTTCATTAAATACTTATGGATGACGCAGTTGGTGTGCACTTAGAATTAATTGAATGTATCAAACTTAAAATTACTGGAATTAATAAATATAATACCTAAGCCTTATACATATAAGAATATAAAAAATTATGTCAATAAACAATTTGACGTTTATTCATAAAAAAATATTTTTAAAAAAAATTCAAAATTTTTAAAGAACAAAAAGTAACAATGCTACATTACGCCTATCTTATTTCATCGACATTGAAATACTTTTATAATATTTATTTAAGGAAGTTCAATCGTTAGATTTTTCTTAGGAATTCGGTAACATTGAAATACATAATTAATAACAGTATTCTGTTATTAATTATGTATTTCAATGTTACCGAATTCCTAAGAAAAATCTAACGATTGAACTTCCTTAAAGATATATTATAAAAGTATTTCAATTTAATATAATATTGTCACTAAAAAGCAGATTTTTTCAGCATCTGCGGAATGAGATATTAACAATCAAAATTAGCACAATTAGCATATGTTGAAGATATACTGAGTTGTCCTAGTGTAAAAACAAATTGGATGCTTTTCTATACATCTTGAAAACGGTTCTTGAGATTTTGTTTTGAAAACAACGCACGTATTGAAACATTAATTTATGAGCTTATTGGTACCAAGAAAATGGTCTTCCCGATTAAACAAAAAACACTAAATAAATTTACAGTTGTGTGTTCGTTTGTGTGTATTGAGTATGTGTATAAATACAATGTCTTTGTGTTGCACACTGTTGTCACTAATAATTCACGAATATAAGATCATGTTTTTCTTGGCTGGATTATAACGATTATTATATGATAACTTCAATTATATCGAAATATTAAAAATTGTATACATTTTGTGAACATATTTTACATCAATATATATATATATATATAAATGTTATGTTGTTATGTTCGTTTGTGAATGCTTACGAAATCAAAAAGTTTTGCATCGATTTAGCTCAAAGTTTTACACGATATGCAACCTTCTTCGAGGATGATTATTATCTACAATTAAGCCTCAAGGTTTTTTTTTTTAAATTTCATGTTATTTATAATATTTACAAAATAGAATTCTAATTATTATTCTCACAAGCAGTATGTTAGGAATGCTCCTCATGAATCGAAAATCTGAAATAAGGAATCGGGCTAAATTGTTTGTATCACTTCAGATGAAGAAAAGCGGAAGATACCTAGTGACGTCATACGTGGGTGTCGCTATAGAGATTACATATTAAACTTTTTTTGCTAAAGCGAGATGGCAACCTTTGAATGCAATCTTAAATTGCTTATAACTTCTTCGTTTTTTAATCAATTTTAAATTCACTTTCAAATTTTGTCATGGTATCAAGTCTAGTTTCACATTTTTATGGGTAATATTGCCATTTCGACATCAGAATAATCCCTTACTGGCTGAACTTCTACAGATTATAGCACATAGATTATTTGGTGTGCTCAAGCTCTTCGTACTATAATTTTTAACTGCTTCAGATTAAGAAGTAGGTTTATAAAATTAACAGTCTTTTTAGGAGTATATAGAAAGTCAATGGATATAAGATAGCACTATATTACATCGTTCATACATAATAAAGATGACAATGTAAGAGTCATGTAAGATAATTCATAGTAATTAAATTTTATCTAGAATACAAAATAATAATTATAATAATACGTTAGGTACTTTGATACATACATAGTACTTATTACGTACTATGTACGTACTATTGTAAGGTAGGTACGTATCTACCAAATAATACCTACGTGTGTAGTGTACTTATTAGTTCAAGGAAATTAAACCATATGTAGGGAAAAAATAAAAATTTTACTGGTGACTCAAGCCAAGTAGTTTGTACGAATCTATGCACATAATACTATGACAGGTAACAGGATTCGAACTGGCCTCTATCGGAATACGAGTTTTATGTACAAATCACAAGGTTGATCTTGCTAGATCATTTGATGCAAAAAGGGCAGATTGTTCCTTTAAAAAGCGATAGATCAAGTAGATCGATAAATACTAAGTTTCATCGAAACTGGAGACAAGAAAATTAGACAAGAAATATATCAAGCTATATTAAGTTTATTCCCAAGTTTGTAACACTTGAAAATATTGATGCTACGAACAAAATTTTGGTATAGGTGTTCAAAAATCACCTAAGTAGTTCATTTTCGGTTGCCTGTCCGTCTGTCTGTCACGATAGCTTAAAAAACGAAAAAAAGATATCAAGTTGATTTTTTGTACCTGAAAAAAAAAGTGAGGTATCTATAAATATATAGGAGACTTTCTATAGATATAGATAGATAGATAGATAGATAGTCACTCATCACGATATCTCTGGAACTATAAGACCTAGAGACTTGAAATTTGGGAGGAATATTCCTTTTGCCAAGTAGAGGTCAGCTAAGAACGGATTTTAGGAAATTCCACCCACAAGGGGGGTTGCGGGGGTGTTCATGAATAAAAAATTCATATTTTTCAATTATGGCTTTTAATAGTTCAAAACTTGGTCAGAATGTTTTAAATTACATTTAGAAATTTTTTTAACCTTCGGAGGGTAGAAAGGTGTAGCGAGAAAGTGGGAAGGAAATATCGAATATTTACAAATATACCTAAGTGGGGTATCAAATAAAAGAGCATGACGTGTACATTACAAAAATGTTATCCAACGCAAGGAAATGTGGAGAGAGGGGTGCAAGTGGGGATGTTGCCCAGCAAAGCGGGCGGGTAACAGCTAGTATTAACATATTTCTACAAAGGTATTAAAGAGTTATACGGTGTATGGTCAATATATGAGTCCTTAAAAGTAAAAATCGAATGAATTACCTTATAATGATCTTAATCTAAAATTTCTGTTTTCGAGATCTTTAGCGAACCGTAAAGATCCATTAGAAACTCATTTTCGAATTTTAAGGTGAAAAACATTATTTCTACTACATACGGGGTTTTCAAAAATATCAGAACTCTATTTAACATCAAAATTTTTTTTTAAAATTATATTTTACAAACTTTACTTTGAAATTGCAAATCGAATTCCAAGGTAGATACTCAAATTATTTGAGCTAAATTGTTCGTACCTTTCATACGTAAATATTCATTTACACTTTAACTAAGAGTTTATTTTCATACTTTATAGCATATAGCCATATAAAATAATTAATATGTGAGTTAATTAAAATTATTAAAACTTGTATGCCTTATGATTAATTTTTATTATTTTGACAGCAGGTAAAATAATTATTAATAATATTAAATACTTTTTTATTCTTAATCAATATTATTTAACCTATAAAAAAATAAAATTTTGTGTAATATATTTCTAGAGCCTACGATTCTATTGGTGAGTATATATCGAACAAAGAAAACGCGCTGCAACCAAATTGTTGATTAAAAATAATTATCAATTTTTAATATCTTATTTCTGTGTATAATTGGAAAAATGTAATTAAACTAGCAGATACCCGTACTTTGCTGGGCAATTTCTCCTTTAAAAACAATGGCTATCACGTTATACCCCTGACTTATCCTCCCTTTGTTCACAATTTAATGGATTTTAATTTTTTGAAAATGAAGTTTTGCCCATGATACTCGCTGGCATTGTAACTTTCTATAGATCCAATCATTAAATTAACCTGGTTTTTATACTTTTTGGATCAAAATTACCCCATCATCCGAGTTTCATCAAATTTCAAAACAAAAATTTTTTTCGCGTCTTTCTCGATTTTTTTAAAGGGGTACCCCTTAAAAAAATTGCAAAAAATCGATAAATTTATAGAAGGAAGTAATAACTTATAATCAATAAATATTTATTGCGTGTATTTTTGTTTCTTTTGTGAGAAATCTATTTACCCTTTATCAAAATATTTGGGCTTCCCAACTAATTTTGATAAAGAGTCCTTCCAAGGCGAGCTTCGCCACTGTTACACATAGTATATAGCTTATTAGTAAAATACAGTAAATTTAAGTTATTATGTCACATTATCATATTTTTTTCTCGTTTCCATTATTCCTTCTAATGGTCTTTTAATCAAAAGGAATTTATTCGTTGTAATGTTTTTTTAATCAAAGAGACCTATGGCCTCGCTTTGCATGCAGATGCAATCATCTATAGCCACACCAATGGCTTCTTTATATAATAAAGATACTATAAATAAACTATTGAAATTGCCATAATTTCCAGTACTATAGCAATTATTCCCTATTCCATATATATTATAAATGTGAAAATAAGAATGTTTGTTTGTTTGTTTTTTACGCTTTCACGCAAAAACTACCGAATGGATTTGAATGAAGCTGTACAACAAGATAGCTCATAAATCAGAATAACACATGAACTATAATTTATAAAGATATATTTAAAAAAATTTAATTAAATTTAATCTGACATTTTACTATTACATCTATGATTATCATTTTGAACAATAAGTTAAGGAATTTTGGAAAAAATTTAAATTAGTAAATGCCAAACAATTCATGGCCATCTTTTCTGATATACTCAATGAATTATGACTATTTTACATTTAATAAAATTGAAAACTGCATATATTTAAACAATGTAAAACAATTCCTTCGATTTTTATGAAAGGAGGATAAGTGATATCAAGAGAAGTGGAGGCTTGAAAGCAGTGGTTTTTACCAGTGAAGCTGGCGGGGACCATGCTAGTTCTGACATAAAGCACAAAAACTGTACTGAGTACTTTTTCACATGTTATTTTATAGAATTTTTTGTGGCTGTTGTCTTGGTCGTACCTAATAACTTTTACATCTGTGAAAATTCTCATAACTGTAGGGGATTTCTATTTCAGAGGATTAAACAAATTGTTGATTGGGTGTTTTTTTCGATACAAAAAAGGTTACTAATATGATTATTTTTAGTTTGTATTTTTATATATAGCTCACTCGGTAGCCCACATCTCAGGTCATATGGTCCTAATGCCTGACGCTCCTGAGCTTTTATCATACATAAATTTTCAGCATGTAATGATAATAAACTCTTGATAAAACACTTGTTGTGTTATGGATATAGTCAGAATTAATTGTTCATATTACGTGGTATCAGGAAAATTATTTTTCATCTATTTTTTATTCATAATCATTAATTAAAATTTTCCTGTATCGTTTCTATGTGCATACGTACAAGGTGCTACAAAATATATAGCGGGCAATACAATACCGGATTCTATACCTGAAAATCAAAACTTTTTTTTTTTTAATCTCATGGATTTTTTTATCCAAAAGTTTTAAGTTTATGATTTAAAAGTCTTTAGTTTTTTATAAGATTTTTTTAATTTAAGGGTTTTGTAAAGTAGGTAAACAAAATTGAGGATTACAAAACAAATCCTAAAGTGAAAAAAACTTTTTACATTAGACATTTAGACATTTTTTACTAAATATTACGTATAGTCTTACTCAGGTGCTGCTTAGCCCGCTACTAACTTTTGAAACACTCTGTATATTAATTTACCTATTTTGTGCCACTCAACTTTTAAACGCAACAAAGAAAGAAAAATATTTGTGGAAATTACAATAAAGAATACAAAATTTATTAATAAAAAATTAAAAGGAAGTCTTTTAAGCGGTTGAAATTTTTTACTAAAATGTGCTGAATACAGGAGAGACCATTTTAATCTATAATGATTAATAACACGTTTTGTAGTAAATCAAAAAAAAAATAATAACTCAAACAAAACAAAAGTTTCAGAGTTTGATAGAAGACATTATGTTCTGCCATCAGATTGGACCTTGTTCTCCGGGTTGCTTAAATAGTAAATTTAGATCCTAAAAGGTATATGATATAATAACACTTTAAATTAAAAAGTTGATCCTCATAAATAAAACTATCGTTTTTTTTAATTTCAAGTGTTATTCTATCTCTTTACTTTTAGGAACTAAATTGACTGTTAAAGCAATTTTTTGAACTAGGTCCAACCTGATGTCAGAAAATCACATCACGACGATCTGATGTCTTAAACATTCTGTATATGTACGTCAATGGCCTCTTAAAAATAACCAAAAAATACTCACCTGGTTATTTGCTCCTGGACTAAGGTTACATGAAATATATTTGAAAAACATTATAAATTTACTTTTCGACTTTTCGAATAATTCTTTAAAGACAAGAAATAGAACTTTTATTTCATTATTCAACTTGTGAATATGTTTCTAAATAACAAAATTTATTAATATCCTTTTAGTATTTGCGTATAAATATTTAATTTTAACCCTTCCCATACTCTTTTATAATAGGCAAAGCATAGCTTGATAATCAGCAAAAACTTAAATTATTTACTTTTCTTCTTGTAGAAGAATTTTTATTATTTTTAGTATATTACTCAATGATTTAGTGTTTACAGTTTTACAAATTTGACAGATTTGAATGTAGCATGTAAACTTCTTGGCACAAACGAACATGAATTCATTCCAAAGAAAAGAGATACACTGACAAAAAATCTAGGCAATTGTGGCAAATATTAACTTTTTCATGAACAAAATTTAAAAAACCCCCCGATAAATACCCTTTCCATTAAATTATCTTTTTCCTTAGAGCCTTTTCCAAATTGAGCCGATTTTGAAGATCATCGTCAATTTTTTTTTTTTTTTGGCGGAACCCTAAACTCGCACTTGAAACTTAGCTTAAAATACTCTCCGTTAAGTTACTTTTCAAACGAAACAGAAAAAAAACAAACAGACAGACAAGCACACATAGCTGCCAAACTTATACCACCCCCTTTTTTTAGTTTGGTTAATAAAAATGATGAATGCTATCCGCTTAGTTTAAATTTTAATATCCATAGATACTTATTCGAAAGTAACACTGCCTATCTGTCTTTCTGCCTGTTGCCGAACAGAACTGGACCTATTTTTATTCAATTTGTAAGAGAATTCCTTAAACTCAGAGGAAAAACTTAGTTTTTTTTTTAAATCTGCAGGAAGTGAAATAGAATAAAAAATGTATGTATAGGAAAATCAAATAACATAAACTAAAAAGTGAGAAATGTAAAACTTGAAAATGTGTTTTGAATTACATGCACGGTAATAGAATAAGCGTTTAAAGTCAAAAAATGATATTTTTAACTCTAATGTACCGCGCGACGATTTGTCTTAATAAATATTGTATACCAAGTTCTGTGCCAATATAACACCTCTCTTCAACCACAAATACTCTAGCTATAGTCTTTTCTCTTCAACAGGAAAATTAATTGACTTTGAGTAGTTATAAATCTCAATAAAGAAATGGTTAAAAATTTTGTATTTTTTAAAAACTTAGAACAAATACTAATGGTAATTGTTTTATAATATCCTTAATGAGTATAAAAAGAAATTATGTCAAACACAGTGGCAATAGATCCAAAGCTATGTGTAAACACAGAGCCGTCCAATTTATAATTTAACTACTGGGATCTATTCATAGAAAAATAGAGGAAACATTTCTTAAAAATAAGAAACTTACAAAACAATAAACTTTTACATTTTCACTCTGTATATCTTTAGAACCATTTTACTAAACAAATGTTGACCTACGGACATTCACATACAACTATTATGGCCTTGTGTGCAACATTTTACTCAAACAAAAAGTTAAACAATGAACTCTAGTGAAACCCCAAAACAGTTTAAAACAATATGAATATGAAATATATTCAAAGAAACAGTCTTACAAGTACTTAAACAATTTCCACGTTCATAAAATTCGATTATTATACTGTCAATGCAAGAAATGTAATATTTCATTAACTGAAATAATAGGTTTATTTTCTAAAATCATTATGGACGACAATTCAAGATGGTAAAGAATGATCCAAATTATGTTTCCGAACTATAATTTTAATAAAAATACACGAAATGTAATATCTTAGTTATATTTTTATTAATCAAATATGAAAAACTTAATATAAAAACAAGTGAAAACAAACAATTGACTGAGTTAATTGTTGAAATACCATGTATAGACATTGTTGATTACGTAATCGTTTGATTTTTGACGTCAAGTTACCTATTTTGCTCATTTACGAACTCGACCTCACTTTTTACTTCCTGAGTACGCTATAAAAATTTCATCTTGATATCTCTTTTCGTTTTTGAGTTATCGTGTTGACAGACAGACGGACAAACGGACAGACAACCGGAAATGGACTAAAAAGGTGATTCTTAGAACACCTATACCAAAATTTTATTCGTAGCATCAATATTTTTAAGCGTTACAAGCTTGGGACTAAACTTAATACACTATGTGTGTTTCATATATATACATGGTATAAAATATACAATGTATATTTCATATATACATGGTATAAAAATGATGTTAGCCAAATGGTCTCTTATAGAACTTTTGCAGCAGTTTTTATTCGTTTGGAGGTAATTTTCTATGACTTTTTACAAATTTTGGTGGGTTATTTCGGCTATAATTGGGCGAATGTTAGCTTTTGGTTGCTCCAACGTCGCAGGATTATTGATATGGATGCGGCTCCTAAGAAAACCCCACAAAAAGAAATCCAAGGGCGTATTCTTCGCTGAACGCACGCTACAATGATACCCTATCTCCAATGCTCACAGTTTCTTTGAACTTTTCCATAGTGATGCGAATTGTATCGAACTAACATTTGAAGTTTGAAACAAGCGGAAGTATTAATAGCATTCTTATTTACAGAGATCAAAACACAGGAAACTAAAATTGGATCACCCTTTTTAAGCACAACGTCCCAAAAACTTAGATTTTAAGACTAGATTTTCGTGGCAATTGAGAACGGTTGTTGGTTTTATCTGCGAAATCAACGAAAATTGCTGGTTTTAAAATGATTTTAAGGTAATTTTTTTCAAATCATTTTTCATATTTCTTTGGTGATAGATGGTTAGAAGACCACTTGGAATCAAACAGGCGATATACAAATTTCCAACGTGGATGAAGCGTGCTTCTTCTTCTTTCTCGGTTTTTGTACTGAACGGCTAAGTACTCGATTTACTACAGTGCAAAATATAACAACCTGCATATTTTTATTGCACCATTATTGCATTTTTATTAAGTTAAACTGCAACAATAAACCATCATAGATGTTGATAATAATTAAATGTCACTCGAGAATTTAATTAAAATATTTTTTAAATGATATCTTGTTTCATTGTTTTTGTACAGGCAATAATATAATTAATTTGTTATATTATATTCATTAGACTTATTTAGGAAAACTATGGCACGCCATTTTACTATTTAATGTCCGAAAAAAAATGATCTTAATAATAATACTTTATTATTATGTTATCATCATAATAATAATCATTTTCATTATGTACATAATTTTAATTCAATCATTTTTATTATGTACATAATTTTAATTCAATCATTTTTATTATGTACATAATTTTAATTCATATTAAATAGTAAAACGGCGTGCCATATATTTCCATTATGTACATAATTTTAATTCAATCATTTTTATTATGTACATAATATTAATTCTCTATTTCCATTATGTACATAATTTTAATTCATTCATTTTTATTATGTACAAAATTTTAATTGTCTATTTCCATTATGTACATAATTTTAATTCAATCATTTTTTTTTAATCTAATTCAAATAAAATTAACTGATTTATTATTATGTATCATCATAATAATAATACATTTTTATTATGATGATAACATAATAAAAATGTATTATTATTATGTATCATCATAATAATAATACATTATTATTATGATGATACATAATAATAATACATTTTTATTATGTTATCATCATAATTTTAATTCTCATCTCTCTTTTCTCATCTTATCTTATATCAATCTCTCTTTTACTAAGATTTTTTTTACAAAATATAAAATGTAAATTATAAAATTTCTGATTGAAAAAAAAAAAAATGAATTAATTTTTTTCTCGATAAAAATTAGCCTATTAAATAGTAAGAAATTAATAAGAAAGTAGGTATACAAAGCTAGAAAAAAATTTCCTTTTGCTTTCGAATCTTTTAATTACATTCCACGTCCAAAAAACTCTCTGAGAACTGAATTATTCTCAATTTAAAATTTGATTCCAAGAAATAAAATGGTAGATATCATTATACATTCTAGGATTGTTTTAAATTTTCATATAGTTTTATGTTTTCTATGATTCTAAAATGTATTACCTCCCTTTAAAGTGCATCTATTCCCAACATAGGAACAGGTATTACTGGATACTGGAATGGAGGCAGACAGGCTAAGTAGTTTGACCCAACAGTGTACGATGGGCATTGCAGGAACTGCCTTAGAGGAAAAAGGAAAAAGAAATTACGACTCTTTTCTCCTGTCACAACCCAGCATTCGATTTGAGATGATTCACATAGATACATCTCTTCTTTGACGAAATATTGGAGTTAAAATCGGTCGATGTCAAATCTATTCTGCTGTTCTTAAGCACCTCAAAATGGTTCAAGACTGGGGTGAGCCTTCCTTTAGATAGCAAAACTAGACCCATTGACTATGTGTATCCATACGAAGAGCCATTGCAAATAAGATAACAGAAAAAAATTTCGACTCATTTATTAAAATTATTATATAATTAAAGACATCAGACTAACGAATGGAATATGCCGGTTGACAAACTTAAGAAATATACAAATATTTTGTTAAAAAAATAAAATATACAACAATTTTTTCGATTAAAAATAATATTAAATTTTAAGAATTATTATTATCGTAATAAAAAACCACAACTATCATGATTTTTTTTCTTGATAATAATTCAGAAAACATATTTTATATTACGTCGCATTTTCATAGAACTTGTAACAATATATTTTATCTTTAAGACTGAGAGACACTCACATAAAATGTGAAGTCATCATATTTTTTAATTATGACGATCCTCAATTGACGAATCACCTACGTAAATTTTGACTAAGCAATGTATGGGTTACAGGGGTGGCCGTTGGGGATAAATCACACTGTGATTAAAAAAAACTTATATTATTTAATTTGTTATAGATCAGGTTTTTTAAATAATAAGATATCGATGTCTTTAAAGCAATAGTAATAAATATTCTCGTGGTACTTTTTATCTTGTTTTTTTTGAAGAATGAAATCGGAAAATTTAATAGAACTCTGATTTTGAAACTCGTTGGAGGAAAAGGAAAATTTAGTCTAATAGACCGTGAACACATAATGAACCAAAATTCCGATTATTCATTTGGTCTTTCTGAAAATTGTTAATAGTAAGTTCGGTAGGTAATGAAGAAAATTGAGGTTTTAAACGTGGCTCGAGGGAGAAGTTTATGGAAATCAAATTTTTCGACTTTCCTATTTTTCTTTTATTTCTTTTCTATTGCCATATAATGTTAAGTACCTTTACTTTTTTAGTTAAAAAGACTCAAATTTTATCACTCAAAATTCGCTTAAAAAGTCTACACACAAATACCAATGTCCCAGTAATGTACTTTATTTGGTAATCTACGGTATACGTATATATATATCACACCAGCTAACCTGAAAACACGAATAAAACAACGTCCTAAAAATTAACCCTAGCTTTACTTGAGTTGTTTTATCGAGACTAACTTTTTGAACTTTAAAGTGTGTTTTCAAACCTAATAGAAACTACAATTTAATTGATTCGAATTTATTTATTTATTTTTTTTTTTTTTTGCTAAATATAAGTTATTTTAAACCAGAATTAAAAGATCTAACTACTTAAATTAAACTGTGTACTTTAAAAATGCACTTTGCTTTTTAAATGTTGGCCTCGATAAAACAACTCATGTATAGATCGATTTTTTGCCCCTTCTTTCAATTGTTTCAACATATACGACAGACAAGAGCAAATTGTAGAAAAACATGAAATTCGAAAACTCGTTTTTCAAAAGGAGTTGGGGAGTGACTAAAAATAATTAGTTAAAAAATTAACCTACCAAATAAAATAAAGTTTGTAAAAAATGTTTTAATCCTGTTATTACGCCTCAGCTGACCAACGCTGTGTACATCATTTATCTTTCAATGATTACATAATTATATGAATTAAGGGTCGTCATACTTGTAACAAATGACTTGAAACATTGAGTGAGTGTCTCCCAGTATATTTTCGTAGTTGTAACGTAGATACGTTGTTGTACGTAGGTTATATTAGACATTTAAGTAGTAGACATATTATTTAAATGAATATTGTTACCATCGTCGTTAGTCATTGTATTTGTATATAAAATATACATTTCTTACATAAGTTTGTAAGAAATATTTTATCAAATTTATCAAAGTTTATCATTCAACATTCATTTTGTGACTTAAATAATAAATTCAACAAAACAATGCAATTAAGTATTAAATAAACATTGCTACCATACATATTTTATACAGTATAGCTTACAGAACTACGCCCTAGCAATGAAACCTCATTTTTATGATACCCAAAGCTTCCGCCATATAAGTTTTTCCCATTATAAATTGAATTAATTGAAGTTGATAATGTTAATGTTAATGTTAATGCAAAAGCAGTGCATATGGCAGTCATAATTAATGCAAAAGCAGTGAATATGGCAGGCTTTAATCTTGAAAAAATAGCAGTAGTCCATAGAATGACTAAACCCTAAACAGAGTGGGCTATTCCTTTAAACAATTCGTTTATAATATTTGAATACTAATGGTGAAATTACTATTGTTTCCTATGCACTTCTTTATAAGCCTAAGGCATAGGCACAGGCACTTTGCTCATGGCAAAATATTTTCCGAATACAAACCTTGCCAATTGACACAATGATGTTATCAATTTATTGATTGAATCATATCGTGCCAATTAACAAGACAGTTTGTATATAAAAGCAGAATTATTTTTCAAGTTAAAATTATATGAGTCGGAAGTGCATTATGTAAGTCGGTAAAAATTATTTAACCGATTCTTCTAGATATGACGATGAGTTTCATAGACAGGGCTGTAGCCTATCGATCGCGCTGTGGCGATTCACTTATCAGCCATTTAACTTTCAACTATCTTGCCATAGCTATAACTATGACAAGATACCATAGTTGGTGCTGTAATCAAGTTATTTGAGTAAGCGTGTACTACTTTTCTAATGCGAGCTACCAAAAATTCATACTCGTAGTTTGAATTTATATCACTCTCGTAAGGTGGACTACCAAGAAATGGCCAATTAATGCTCAAGCCAACCAGAGTTTAATTAACGCATATTGTGTTAGAATAGGCTGGCCTTTTTTGATAGGTAGCATTAGAAGAGTGGCATACTTTGAATCTTAGAGGGCTAAATGGGCACACTATTTACGACGAGTATACGTAGAAAAAGATGGTCATTTGACGCAGTAGCATCACCATCCCTTTCTACTTTCACTGAGTTTAGTAAACTAAGGCCCCTATAAAATATATATAATGAAACCTGGGTGAATGAGACCTTGATAAGCGAGAAATATCTACAAATTAAAGTAATTGACATTGGCAAATCTCGTTATTTTAAGCCTCTAAAACCTCTAGAAGTGAAAAAAGATACCTCTATGGGAGAAAGTGGATTTTCCATTTCTTACACTCCTGGTCCTCTATAACTTGCAAGTACCTCTATCGACAGTCAAGCGTAATTAACTATGCTATTTATGACCCATTCTTCAATTTTGTGGAACTATTTGTTTAAAACACATTGTTTGATTTTATGTACTAACAATTTCACATGCGTTACCTCGGCCTATGATCAGGTGATTTTTGTTCTCTATAGAGCATGTGTACTTCCGATGTATAATTGATGTAAATGTGATTTTGTTTCTTGGTAAATAAATTTAATAAAATAAAAAAATAAAGACACATCATCTGTACAAGTCATCAAGACACATTCAATGGAAATTCAATCAACGTGACTAATCGAATAGTTAAACATAAACCGTCCTTAATCCATCAATTTGATGAATTGAAAAGTAAATATTTATTACTTTGATGTATCAATTGCATTGTTAGAACAACTTACTCTTTAAAATTAGTAAACTTTTTTTAAATATCAAATATTTTGTTCAGTCTCTAAAACAAAATGACGAATGACAGATAATAATACAAATTTTATTTTCCAATATTTAACAAATATTTTGTAACATTAATGCACACAATTATTTTTCTATAGTAAATAAATTTTTTCAATCGTGCGACCGTTTCTGTATTTATAGACACATCTATTTTAAAAAAGATTAAAGTATCTCACCTTTCAATCTCACTTGAAATATATTTTTTTTTTAAACTGTAGATAAGTTGAAAAAGTCTGAAAAACTCATAGTTCGAAAATAAATAATATTTCAAGAGGATGGAAAAAGTTTCAATCACATATATAATTTGAAAAATAAAAGTTATTTATGTTTAATCGTCCTATTAGCTCAGTTGGTTAAGGCGTAACCAATTCCGTCCGTGGTATGTTTAGAGTAGCGGGTTCGATTCCCGTCGTAATAAAATTGATTTAATTAATAGTTGTGATGGGCTGGTGTAGTGCATGGTATATGCATGAAGGAGGTGCACTCAGCCTCTGAAATTGAGTAGCTGATAATTGAAATTATCGGCGGAAAGGTGGTAAAACACATATATGGCATCACAATTTGCTCTATAGCCCAAGTGTGTCCTTCGTGGACGCAGGCAATTTAAACTAACCTAACTTATGTTTTAATCGAGTTAAGTATCTCAATAGAATTTGCTAAGTATTCAATTTTGTAACATATAAGGCTGTAAACTTCAGACATGGAATATTCAACACTATATGTGTATAATGTTTTATGATGAAAATCAACAATTCACATTTTAACTTGACATGTAAAGTGAATAATAAATAAAATTTCACAATTGAATTTATAATAATTAAATAAATAAATTTCATGAAAATTAGGTATCCTTATCACATAAACATAATTATTAATATTAGAAAATATTATATCATTAAGATAAATATTAATAATTATTATTAATATTTTATATAGAATATTATAAATATTATACGCATAATGGTCTTCTGAATCTTAATTTGATATAAAATTATTATTTTGAAAGACACCTGCTCTGAATAAAATTTTATTTTATAGATAATAATACGAAAGAAAAAAACATGAATTCCAGAAAAGTTTTTGTTTGAAAAACTGTCGAATATAATCATATATAATTTTTTATTCAAAAACAAAAATTCATTTGAATTAAGGCAGACCACTTGTAAAGTGATTTTTCTTAGGAATTCAATAAAACTGAAATATAAGATTAATAAAATTATTCTGTATTTTATAAAAAAAAAGAAGTTTTTTCACCGTCTATAGAATTACATACTAAAAATTAAAATGTACATGCAACAAGCTATAACATTACATCACGAATACAATGTATACCATTATACCATTTTTTCAAAAACAACCAGTTGATACATTAATTTATTACCATTTGTTAAAAATTTCAGGAAAAAACAAAGAAATTCCTTGCGCAGGAGCTGCGTTAGCTAAAGAAATGCCCTCAGAATATATTATTGCACTTTAGTTTTTTAAGAATTTTTATTTCGAAAACTAAGTGTCTAGAGAAAATGCTTAAAACTGATGAAAAAATACAATCTGTCAATTTGCCTCTTTAACGAAGTTGACCATTCAAATACCAAAACCGTTCTTGATACCAAATTTTATTCGAATCGGACTTAAATTGCGACCACTAGAGAGAATACGGACACATAAATGTATAGATACATATATATATGCATACATATATATATAAATTTTAACGATAGTCATTTATGACATATATAAGATAGGATCGATGAACATTTGAAGAAATTTTATCAAAATACCATCATCAGTACAAAAGCAATAGCAGCTCTATTTCCTTCGGCAATTCGCTTAAAAACAAATTATAAAGCAGTTGTGTGCGTGTATTATATACATGTATAGATAATATGTCTTAGTATTCAACAATTTTGTCATAAATATAAGAGCATGTTTTTAAGAACTTTACTACCAAGGGTAAACTACCTTAAATCAAAATAAGAATAAAATTCGCGACGCTAGAGCTGCAAGAATTAACAATAATTTAAAGTATAAATACCAATTCTTATAAATGAAGCAAAACTTGACGATATAATTCATTATCATCATCGTTGGAGTTAATCTAGGTATACGGATGTGAAAAGTTAATATTTGCATAATTTATTTTTGATTTGTGTCAAAAATAGAAAATTTCTTCATAACGTTTTCCCATATGAATGAAAACTTAGATTTTACTTTAATTTAATAATTTTAATTTCCGTATCTTATTTGTATTTAAAACAAAGGAAATATATTTTCTGATTTACTATTAGTCTTCTTTCCTAATATACAATTCTGAGTTTCTCCATTTTCCTTTTAAAATTATCTAATTTTCATTACTAAATCGGATTAAAGTAAGATAATCAACTTAGGAAGAAAAATACAATCTTTCTTATTAGAAAATTTTTCCCTTTCACATTATAAAATATTATCTTTTTTTGTATATAATCCATTTTACATGGTTTTAAAAGCCATTTATTTTATATCTGCTTATTCCTAATTAAGTAGTTTAGGGATTACTAATTGTAAATTTTAAATCGAGATATATAAAATTTCTATTAGTTGATAATATAGTTCTTTAACAAATAATACCAGCTTTATGAACAATAATTAGCGAACAATAACAATATAGTAAAATCGTCGAAAAAAGAGAGACTGAGTTTGCTTGCAGAATTGTTTAATCAAGTTTCCTATCTCGAATTTTTAAATGGGTAGTCGCCATTTACAATATTAAAAGTGAAGTCAATTATCTCGGTAAATAATCGATTAACGTGAAAAATGGTTATAATATTTTCTCAAATCTTGAATATCTTAAACGGTAAAGTTTAAAGAGTAGAAAAACTTTTTACGGTATTCTGCTGATACATGAATCATGAATCGCTGGCAAAAAAACATGTTCATAAATTCTAGTCGTAAGTAAAGCTATAACCAACGCTACCACCCTTAGTCATTTTTCAAATAATAGAACTATTTAAATAAACGAAATTTGGTGAAAATTTTCATGCAAAAAATTGCTAGACATATTGTTGTATCAAAAACCCATGAAATTTTTTACCTTTCTTCTAATTTTTGAAGTAAAAACTTCTTTAGGAGCGTTGAGCATTTTTTTGTTGTGAACAAAAATCATGGAACTCGCATCGTCGTCATTCATAGACAAGCGTCATTGAAGTAAAGCAACATTGTAAAGCACACTTAGTTCTAGGACCGATGACCGCTTGAAAACACTATGTGTTGGTGCTTGTTTTCATTATTATACCATGTATATATGAAATATACATAGTATATTAAGTTTTTATACCATGTATATATGAAATATACATAGTATATTAAGTTTCGTCCCAAGTTTGTAACGCTTAAAAATATTGATGCTACGAACAAAATTTTGGTATAGGTGTTCATAGAATCACCTAATTAATCCATTTCCGGTTGTCCGTCCGTCCGTCCGTCCGTCCGTCTGTGGACACGATAACTCAAAAACGAAAAAAGATATCGATCTGAAATTTTTACAGCGTACTCAGGACGTAAATCGTCAATTGGGTCTTGGGTCCGTAGGACCCATCTTGTAAACCGTTAGAGATAGAACAAAAGTTTAAATGTAAAAAATGTTGCTTATAAAAAAATAAAAACTTTTGTTTGAAACATTTTTTTGTAAACATCACTGTTTACCCACGAGGGCGTTAATTAGGTGCAAATTTTATAGTATGTATTAATATAGGAATATAAAAGTGAATATCTTTTGTTATTTACGTGACGTCAAAAAAAACAAACGATTGCGCATCAACACTTGCGCATTATATGAGAATATCAGTTAAATATGTCAGATAGGTATATATGTATGTGAAATGTGACAGAGTTATCAACACTGCCTATACATGGTATTTCAACAATTAACTCAGTCAATTGTTTGTTTTCACTTGTTCATAATAGTTTTTTACACACGTTAATAATTTCAATTTATAAATTATGTAATTTTAATAATTTATACTATAATTAATTAAAAAATGAAGAAAAAAAAACACAGTTTTTCCACAGTTTAAGGTTTTCGCTTCCGTCGACAGTCCTCATGACTAACTATCTTTTTTTTTATTTCAACCATGATTGCTACAAAATTAGAATACATTTTACTACAACGCTAAAATATCTCTTTCATGATTATACTCTCAAAAAGATAGTTTGATATATTTTTTATTCATACTTGCAACATTTTTATTCTTTATTTTTGATACGTGAATGTATTAAAAGTGATGAGAGACCATCATTTAACCTTAATATAGAATTTATATGGTCCCCAAAATGTTTTAATATATTTATAAATATACATAAACAACACAAAATGATATTTTTTTGTGTGTTTAAATACATCCTAAAAATATTTCTCATATAAAAATATATGTTTTTTTTTTATTGACATTTTATAACTGAAAATATTTATGAAATATTTTTATAAAGGTAATATTCCCTTTATAAATATTGATCAGACAACAGAAATAGTCTTAGGGCTTACGGTGATATTTTCATGAAAAGCTGCATTTTATGCAGAAAGCAAGCCACTTCGCACAGTGATACTAGGGACCAAAATAAATGATTTCGTCCGAGGAAACACATTTTTCATCCACTGGAATTCAAGATGGCGGCCATTTTCCAAAATGGCAGATGCATAATTTAAAACATTTACAGGATCAAAACGGTTGCACCGATTTAAGCGAGTGAGGTGTCAATCAATTCGTATTGACACCTCTAATCAAAAGAAAAACATACCATTCGAAAAATTAAAGATGGCGTCCAAATATTAAGAAAATTGTGTAATTTATCAATTAATTTTTTCATTCTAGTGAAAATAACAGCTAAATATCCTATGATGAAGGTCAAATATTTTTTGTTTAAATAAAACTTGAGAATATTACCTACAAAATAAAAAAAATTTCGTCACAATCCGTCGAGTAGTTTTTGAATTATACGCATTACAAAAAAAGGGTGGTTTTAAAAGCCTTCATTGTACGTAATGTGATGCATTGTCTAATCAAAACGAATTCACTGATATCAGTAATTTAAATAGAAAATGATTTTTGACGGTATTGTCATGATATGACGTCTGTGAAAACCGGCTTAGTGCAAGTGGAACTCGCGCATAAATTCGTACCGATACACACACAATTTGTTTTGGTCACAATTTACAAAAACTTCAACCTAGAATGCTTTTCGGAGTGGCAACAGGGAATTTCTAACAACTTTTGGAGGAATTAGAGAAATATATATACATATAATAAATATCATATTTTTCCGCTTATTCGTACTCCTCTTTTTCTTCTTCGTCCGATATGGTTAAACTGAAAGAAGAGAAGATTCATATTAAATCAGTTCAAAATATACCTAATATAATTTATAAACAGTAAGTAAAAAATTATATACCTTTCGTTTTTGCAGCTGCCTTTACATATGATGCATTGAACTGTGCAGGGTAGATTCACTCGCCGACACGTGCAGCGCATTGTTTCGCAGCCTTTTTTACAGCCAAAATGGTCCAAGTAAGACAACTAACGCCATATTTCACTGACTTCCACCACTGTGGTACCCAGCTATCATTAAACGTCTTCCAACCCCAAGAGGATGGTAATGGCACAGAGGCATCATCAAGAGTAAGGGCATTGCCCCATAAGTGGCCCGCTTGATATACAACACGGAGTGCATGTTTTTGTAATGCTGCCAATGTTGGTGGGATATTGGTTACCAATTTATTTTTTGTTGCAAATAGTTCTTTGCGTACCAAGTTAACCGACGAATGTGTTGTTTGAGGATCATATAAGTAGCAAGTGAACTTTTCCAGCATGGCCATTATTCCTTCAGGAAGACTTTGTAATGGCTGCGATATTTGTTTGAAAGATGGTGTTACTTCAGGGTGTGATAACCACGTTTTGAAGCATGATTTCTTCCCTTTTGTATGGAAATAAGAAGTAGTTATACACCCTGTAAAGGCATGAAAACCACGAAGAGCAGTCGAACTGTCCGGACCTAAAGTATTAGCTATTTTGTGAACTTCCACAAAACGGCGTTTATTTTCCGTTCTGGTCAATAGCCATAGCTCCTGTAGGCTGCTTTCAATTGAAATTTGGTGAAAATATGATATTAATAACACCAAAACGTCTGTATCCGATGATCTGATCAAAATACGCGTTATTCCCTGTTCGGCCATATCTTTAGCGTGAAGTACGATGCGGCCATCAGCTTCTTCTGCATGTGTTCCTATTTCTTTTCCAGATATCGTGGTACAAGTGTAGTTTGAGGAAATCAATTTATTAGCAAGATTGGTCACCACATTAGCAGCATCAAAGTCACTTAGGAAGGCTTGCCCTAGAAAATGAAAAGCTCAGCTTTATTTTTTTCATTTTTCAGAAAATCTGACCAATCGGAAGGTAAGCTATTATTAGCAATAACTTGACGTCGAATGTCAGCTCCTCTTCCTTCTCGTTCTTGTCTTTTTAGGCTATTCGGCAGATAAAGATCCCATACTAGGTCTACTCTCTTCTTCTTTCTAAAATCTTCAAAATCTCCTACCGTCATGTTCTGGCTTACTGTTCTAAATTTGGAAGTTTTACTACTGAATTTTGTGAAATCTGTGAGGCAAGGAGACTTTACACTTTACAAAGAAAGCTTGAAACAAATGATGCCTTGGTTTTTTTCTTTTGACCATACCAACTATGCACGTTGGATTGCAGATTTTCTTAAAATGAAAAAAATAAAGCTGAGCTTTTCATTTTCTAGGGCAAGCCTTCCTAAGTGACTTTGATGCTGCTAATGTGGTGACCAATCTTGCTAATAAATTGATTTCCTCAAACTACACTTGTACCACGATATCTGGAAAAGAAATAGGAACACATGCAGAAGAAGCTGATGGCCGCATCGTACTTCACGCTAAAGATATGGCCGAACAGGGAATAACGCGTATTTTGATCAGATCATCGGATACAGACGTTTTGGTGTTATTAATATCATATTTTCACCAAATTTCAATTGAAAGCAGCCTACAGGAGCTATGGCTATTGACCAGAACGGAAAATAAACGCCGTTTTGTGGAAGTTCACAAAATAGCTAATACTTTAGGTCCGGACAGTTCGACTGCTCTTCGTGGTTTTCATGCCTTTACAGGGTGTATAACTACTTCTTATTTCCATACAAAAGGGAAGAAATCATGCTTCAAAACGTGGTTATCACACCCTGAAGTAACACCATCTTTCAAACAAATATCGCAGCCATTACAAAGTCTTCCTGAAGGAATAATGGCCATGCTGGAAAAGTTCACTTGCTACCTATATGATCCTCAAACAACACATTCGTCGGTTAACTTGGTACGCAAAGAACTATTTGCAACAAAAAATAAATTGGTAACCAATATCCCACCAACATTGGCAGCATTACAAAAACATGCACTCCGTGTTGTATATCAAGCGGGCCACTTATGGGGCAATGCCCTTACTCTTGATGATGCCTCTGTGCCATTACCATCCTCTTGGGGTTGGAAGACGTTTAATGATAGCTGGGTACCGCAGTGGTGGAAGTCAGTGAAATATGGCGTTAGTTGTCTTACTTGGACCATTGCGGCTGTAAAAAAGGCTGCGAAACAATGCGCTGCACGTGTCGGCGAGTGAATCTACCCTGCACAGTTCAATGCATCATATGTAAAGGCAGCTGCAAAAACGAAAGGTATATAATTTTTTACTTACTGTTTATAAATTATATTAGGTATATTTTGAACTGATTTAATATGAATCTTCTCTTCTTTCAGTTTAACCATATCGGACGAAGAAGAAAAAGAGGAGTACGAATAAGCGGAAAAATATGATATTTATTATATGTATATATATTTCTCTAATTCCTCCAAAAGTTGTTAGAAATTCCCTGTTGCCACTCCGAAAAGCATTCTAGGTTGAAGTTTTTGTAAATTGTGACCAAAACAAATTGTGTGTGTATCGGTACGAATTTATGCGCGAGTTCAACTTGCACTAAGCCGGTTTTCACAGACGTCATATCATGACAATACCGTCAAAAATCATTTTCTATTTAAATTACTGAAATCAGTGAATTTGTTTTGATTAGACAATGCATCACATTACGTACAATGAAGGCTTTTAAAACCACCCTTTTTTTGTAATGCGTATAATTCAAAAACTACTCGACGGATTGTGACGAAATTTTTTTTATTTTGTAGGTAATATTCTCAAGTTTTATTTAAACAAAAAATATTTGACCTTCATCATAGGATATTTAGCTGTTATTTTCACTAGAATGAAAAAATTAATTGATAAATTACACAATTTTCTTAATATTTGGACGCCATCTTTAATTTTTCGAATGGTATGTTTTTCTTTTGATTAGAGGTGTCAATACGAATTGATTGACACCTCACTCGCTTAAATCGGTGCAACCGTTTTGATCCTGTAAATGTTTTAAATTATGCATCTGCCATTTTGGAAAATGGCCGCCATCTTGAATTCCAGTGGATGAAAATTGTGTTTCCTCGGACGAAATCATTTATTTTGGTCCCTAGTATCACTGTGCGAAGTGGCTTGCTTTCTGCATAAAATGCAGTTTTATTTTGCTAAGCCCTATGACTAAAATATAGGCAATTAATTAGAAAATTATTTCATTAGGTTTTTGCTTTTTGTATGTATAGGTAGTTTATTTTATATACTCTATGAAATATATCTTGTGCTATATTAAATTTATTCCCAAGTTTGTAACGCTTAGAAATATTGGTGAAACTAAAAAAATTTTGGTATAGGTATTCACAAAATTCCCTAATTAGTTCATTTTCGTTTGTTCGTCTATCTGTCTTTCCGTTAGTACGATAACTCAAAAACGAAAAGATTTGTAGGACTGCAATTTTTATAGTGGGTTCAGGACATAGAAAGATCTTCAAAGGTCTTAATTAAGGCAAAACTTAAGTTTCTATTTTCTCAAAAACTATGAATGATAGAAAGTTGAAAATTTTTAGGTAACTTCAAATGAAGTGTCTATTGACTATAATTTCACGCAAAATTCATACATAATATTGATGGGTCAATTTTCAGGAATGAATTAAAATCTATTTACCTACAGTTTACGAAAACATGCCGAATATAAATTGTAGCTTTTTTAATATTACATTTTTTTTAAGTCCAATCGAACTAATTCATAAAATTATCTTTCACTAGATACCAGATCACTACTAATACTCGTTTATTAAACATCGTGGTATGGTATTGAATGACAGAAAGAATATTATAGCATGGCATCGAATTCTATGAGTATAAAAAGTAAACTACAAAAATGTAAAACCATAAGTCCATACATAAAACCTTTCCTTTTTTTAATTAAATACTAAAATTATTAATTGTGTATTATAATTATTTTTGGATTATTTCTAGGTAGAAATATTTGAGTATACATACTTTTAATCATTTAATTTGATATCCCTCTCATTAATGAAGTTGTTATGATATTAGATCATATTTGTGGAAGGTGAAACCATAATGACCCAAGTAACTTTTTTATATTTGTAATGAAATAAAGAAAATGTATTTTTAAGTTTACTAAAAATTTTAACTGATTTATATTTATAAAAGTTTTTCTTTGAAAAATTTAAAATTTTAAAATCAATTCTTTATCAATTAAGATAGTGAGATTTCTCTGGAAAAATGATGAATTGATGACAAATTATGAAGAATTGCGTTTTTTTCGTGCTAACATGCCGAAATCTTTATTTTAAGAAAAATGATACTTGGATCACTATGATTCCACCATCATCATTTAAAGCTAATTTATTTATTTTTTTAAATATTATTTTTCTCTTATATTTTTTATTTTATTATACAAATTAATTATTTAAAACATTTACATCTTAAAACAATTTTTGTGCGTGGATACGTTCTTTCATAGAAATACTTCATCCTTCCTGACTTATTAACGGAAATAATAAAATCAGGGGTACTTTAGATAATTTTTTTTAAACTAAGTGACTCTCAAAAGCTTCATTTGCGGACATTCTATTAACTGTAAAGTAAGTATTTATAGCCTGCTTTAATACTTATATTCCACTAAGAGCCCTTTTGTCTCTTGGTGTAATTACCATACTTCCCGATTAATTTACTGAAAATCACCAGGCTTCTATTCTTGGAGTGAGGCGCAACCTACTCAGATTGTCACATTCTTCCATCTTCTAACGGAGTTGAAAGTTGCTATTTTATTATTGTTGTCGAATCGTCTCCTTTAGATCATAATGACAAGTTTTTTTCTCTTGAGACTTGGACTTCTAATAGAGTTCTTCCTATTCAATTTGTTACTTTCAAATAATTTCATTAAAAAGTCAGGAGACGTTAAATCAAGGTACAAGGCCAATTTTTTACATCGATTAATCAATATCAAAAATCTTTTGATTGTACTACAACTGATTTTTTGCTATGGAAAAATTTTTCGCGAATAAATAAACTACATTCCCAATTCGTAAAGGTGAAATGTGGAAATAATTTATTAAAACAATACAATGAGTAGAAAAATATATTTACGCTTCGTATAGGAGCAACAAATTGCCTGGTGCCTTACCCTTGGAAATCGTATATCATTTAAAAAATAAAAACCTATGAATCACGAGCATAAAATTACGATAGATTACAGAAAGGGCTATTATTATATTTGAAAAAATACAAAAAAATTCAATAAATAATCCCTCAAAAGATTTGAATTATCGATAATTACTGAAATGGATAATGATGATATAAGAAGATTAAATGAAAGGCAATAGTTTTTCATAATTAGATAAGTTTTAGTCAGGGATAGATAATTTGAATTTCCTTGCATTCAGTAGGAAGTATATGAAATCACAACTGTGATTAATAAGTTTTAAATATATTTTGTTTTAAATTTTGCCAATTAAATGTTATATTATCAAATATAAAGGATGATGTTTTAATTACATTAGTTTCAGTGAAATTTAATTTTTAAAAGAGTTTTAACGAGAGAAACGGAAAATAGCTCAAACTTGGATGGTTTTTTTTTCGGCGTTTGGAAAACACGATATCTTATATATTTTCAATATTAAAATCCCGAAATTGATTTGAGCATTGCATAGTATTTAGGAATCCTTTTAAATTACTTTAAACATTAACTATATCAAATTTTTATATGCACAAGAAGTGTTTGATAAGTTGGTCTGGATAAATCTGGCCTTAAATTTATAACAAATTTTAAAAAGTCAACGATATAATCTACTCAAAACTGAGTGTAAAGTTTCGTCTTACAATCTATAAAAATCCAAACGATAATTATGTATTTTGTTTCGATTTTGGACTAATTTACGTTGAAACCCGACAAAAAGGCGTGATCGTAGTCTGACACAATAATGGCAATTCTCAGATGTGTCGTATCTGATGTGTCGGTTGATTTATCCGAATTTTAAAATTTAAATGGATATGTTATCAATCTCAATACGCTCTTCTTTTTTAGAGTAGCCTAGTCACTATGCCGAAGAAAGGGTCGGGTCCCGTACCTGGAAGCTACTCACATCAATAGCTGGTATCACTCCTAAATATATTATTCTACTCTATAATTTTCCTCATGGGAATGAAAATTTTCAGAGTAAGCTTTAAATTCTTACAAATATTCTTACAACTTAATTTATTTGGACGCCACATATTTAAGCGATCTGACCCATTTTTCGGGATAGGCATGTGTCTATTAGTGGTTTGTGGTCAATAATTGGAAAAAAGGTTTTTGGTATTTTCTAAATGTACATTATGCAGTGATTTAAACAAATGAAAATAAACGATTGACTGAGTTAATTGTTGAAATAGCCTATAATTGTGTTGAATATCAGTGCTTGTAGTCTTTTTATAAATAAGCTGTAAAGAAAAATAAATAAAAACAAAAAGACATATGTAGAGTGAAAAGGCAGCCGTTTTTTGTTCCCTTTGCCCCATATAAAATTATCGAATGAAGTTAATATAAAACCTTACAATTAATAGACTTACTATTTGAACTTTTAAAGTTTTTGAAAAAATGGAAAATAAAGTTTTGCCCTAATTCGGACCTCAAAAAACAAAGATATTTGCGATTATTTTTTAAAAAGTGTTTCTAACAAAAGTTGTTTAATTTCTTATAAGAAACAGTTTTTACACTTAAACTTTTGTTCTATCTCTTATAGTTTACAAGATGGGTTCTACGAATCCAGTACTCAATGGCCCTATG
Source organism: Chrysoperla carnea (assembly GCF_905475395.1). Lineage (NCBI taxonomy): Eukaryota > Metazoa > Arthropoda > Insecta > Neuroptera > Chrysopidae > Chrysoperla > Chrysoperla carnea. The sequence continues at coordinate 111,190,786 of NC_058337.1, read as the reverse complement.
TTGCTCCTTTACAAACTCAGTGACATTTTAGTTCCTAATTACTGCTTTAAAAATTTTAGCTCGATATTTCTTATTGTTTTTGACGGACGTTACAAACTTGGGACTAAACTTAATTTACTCTAATATATTTCATATTTAGAGTATAGAAATAATAATGAATGAGATGAAAACTAATTAAAACTTTTGAAATGACACTGTATAAGTTTTACTATTCTAAATTATCGATTAATAAATTATATAATAAAATGAACCTCGCATTGGAATATACGATAAATTAGATAAATTGAACTCATTGAAACGACTAACTCTATATATTTTCACTTTTTGAATGCATCGTTAAATGTTGAAAAATGATTTCAAATAACTTTAGAATAATTCACTTTATTTAATAATATTTCATTGAGCATTTAAGAATGTAGAATCACAGTTGCTTAAAAATTCATTGACTTGATTTTTGAATAAGCGCTAATTTTCGATAGGCGAATTTTACGCAAATCCCAAGAACTTTAAATGATTAAATGTTCATTTTGTTAAATTTTTTTGAAGCATTCTACCGTTATAAATTTGCTGCTTTAATTCAATTGTTCGCAATGAGTTTTGTCTCTAAAAACAAATGTTTTCTCAAGATATTATCTGTTAGAAGCATGGATGGTTTTTGATGATAACGCATTAGAACTTTTTGCGTAAGTGCTTTCTGTAAAAATTTAAAATTTCTAAGTTGGTAAGGTAATATATTTGACTGTCACTATACAACTGTTTCCTTATTTTAAAAAAAATATTCTTGCTTTAAGTAAATAGTAAAAGTAAGCAAATCCTTTTTTTTTCGTGTGTAATTTCTCGAAATAAAAATTATCTAAGCCGTTCCATCAAATAAAATTTCAAAAATGTGTTTGGGTTTGAAACATCTTAAGAATTTTCCTGTCGACATCAGTAACATCTACCAAGATGAGAAAAAATTATTTCCGCATACTCACAATATCTTCGAAGAAAATAATAGTAAATAATTTATTCATTTCAAAAAATAATGTCTTGCAAAAATCACAATTTCTCGATATAAGAAATTAACTGATCTTATTACAATTATGATTTTTTAAAACTATATAATACGGTGTATATTATTTGGTGGAAGCGTTGGGAAATTTTTGCGTTTCAAAGAATGTATTATAAGTTATAGCCTATTATATGACCTATTTAAAAAATTTATTTTATTAAATTAAAAAAACTACGAAAAAGAGCTTAAATTTGAAAAGCGTAAAATTATTAGAATTTGAATTTGAAAATTGTTTCTAACGAAACATTAAAGTCATTAAAACTACAATTTTCAAAAAAAAGGAAACCCATAGGGTTAATAAGTGAGTAAAATTATTTTGATAAAATTTATAAGAAATTTTTGGGAATTAAAAATTTGATTCTAAACTACATAAAAAAACAAACTAAAAAAGTTTTAAATTAAAAAAAATATTTACTCGAAAACTATTTCTATAAAACATTTTAAAAACTTTATTTAAACTTACCAAAAATCAAACGTTAAAATTATCGGTGAAAACAAAGTTTATTGTTGTCAAGATACTACGTTTAAAATGTAAATGCACACTAGAAGGGCAACAGACACAAACAACAACAGGTTGTTTTTGAAAAGTTTGCAAAACTGTGCGAAATTATAACTCGCGGGCACTTATATACTGAAGTTTATCACAATATACGCCGTCGCATATAGTAGAAAAGGGCGGGCATTCGATTCTATATCTACTAGATTACTATGTGCGAGCCAACCATCTCAAACAATTTGTAAAATAAAAAAATAAAGGCACCCACTTTTTTTTCGCGCCAACTATATTTTAATGTAATTTTATTATTTAGAAATAAATTTTGAATATTTTTTTTATTGTAATATGTAATATTTACGAAACCTACACACAACACATTTATGCATTGAAAATGTTTTGAATGTTAATTGAATTTTTCATTATCAGTTTGTGAGTTTTCATGCATAATTTTTATGGCAAATCATTTTAAAAACTATTAAGATATTTGAGTAGAGCAGTATATATCCGCACACGGATATTGAAAACTTTTCACGAAAATTTTCACTTTGAATTTTCTAACGGAGGTCATTGCAATGACAATCTATGCAACCAGTTGAATGTTGTCAATTTACTTAACCAATTCTTTGAGTTGTCACCAACAAGTTCATCATTGCCTCCAAAACACAGCAACTTTTTTCTAAAACAGCTCATTTAAATCAACGAACATCTATGTAGCATGTTTTAATGAGCCATCGAAATTCAATAAATTTAAATTTGCTCTATCACATCCAAATTTTAGCCAATTTATATAAACAAAGTATGTTATCCTACTAAATTTGAGTCATACTTTTCAAATGTTATCAAAATTAACCTAGCTCTAATAGGTTTCAAGAATGTGGAGTCTTGGTCCCAGAATGAAGCACATAAGTGATAGCTAGCGAAAAACTGACATCACAGCTGAAAATGATGACCGAAAATTAGTGAGTTTGAAAAAAAATTCCAATGAGATCCGATCAAATTTGCCTGTGTTATCAAAAAAACCGAATTTTTTAACTTTATGACGTCATCAAAATCCAAAAAATTTCATTTTGTTCTATGACATCCAAATTTTAGCCAATTTATATAAACCAAGTATGTAATCCTACTAACTTTGGGTCATACTTTTCAAATTTGTTATCAAAATTAACCTAGCTCTAATAGGTTTCAAGAATGCGGAGTCCTGGTTCCGGAATTAAGCACATAAGTGATAGCTAGCGAAAAACTGACGTCACAGCTGAAGAGGATCACCCAAAATGCCTGTTTTATCAAAATAATGGAATTTTTTAACTTTATGGCTTCATCAGAATTCAAAAAATTTAATTTTTCGATATCAATTCGATCGAATATCTAATATATACGTATTACACTTTCGAGATACTGTTAATAGAAAAATGATCATATTTTAGGTACTGAAGCCTCACGTCTTCACTGAACATATAATGAAGCTCGTTTCTAGGAATATGGCTTTTATCGAATCTTTTACATCTTGACTATGGAGACGAGTAAATAATAACTTAAATTTTTTTTAAATCATGCTAGGGTTATTTTCTTTCAACAAAACCCAAATGCTGTCAATCTAGAAAAATATAGGAAACTTACTTCACAAAAATATAAATTATTCTAAAAATTGTATATATTAATCTATAGAAATTTTATTTACGCCCGTTACTATATAAAATTTTGGCGTGTTAAGACTCTTAGCTACACTTCTAGATTTTAATAAACTAATATTGGAGTGTTTAAGACAGTTATGGAATGTTATTTTCATCTAGAAAGTTTATTATGTGGACCACAATATTCACACTCAAATGAACAGTTTCTTTTTTTTTTTAAATGTGTTCATTCTATCTTAGTGTTTTACGCCTTAAAAGTTCTGGACGATTAAAGGTGTATCGGGGCGATCATCTTGAAAAAATATACATTTATAGGCTTTTATTTCCTTGTGCAAAGCATTTTAATTTAAAAAAAACTGGTGGTAAATTTTCAACGGGAGTATACATTTTAAGTATCGCTATTTAAGTATCCTATTATCCAATTGTAGACTTAAGAACCGCCAGGCGTTGTAATTTTAAAATGGTTGAATTTTCAGATTGTTAATTATATCGAATATTTTCGTTTTTCATATTCCAACAGAGATATTTATTTTCACCATCTTTGAGGCAAGAAAATCATGTGATCTCTAATTATAATCTAATTATATCATCGAACTAATGCTGTCCGATATTTTTATGTTCAAATAACTGAAAATAAAAGCTCAAAAGACAGCTGAAAATTTATCTGAATAGGAAATAAATAATCACAAAATTCTTTATTTATAGAACCGTATGAGATTTTATGTTGCTCTCGTGAGTCGAGAAAAACTACTCGATTTCTGGAGTGTCCCAATCAAATATGTAGAGCAATACTATAAATCGTTACAAATCATGTGCATTGGTTGCATTTTTTTGCAAATATTTTACGAAAAAAAATGAACCAAACTTTTTGTGAATGGTCTTGTAATTGTAATTTGTAAAGTTTCCCCCATTTTTTTTTATTGAAACTTACTGTATATATTTTTATTATAAGGGTTCACATTGAAATATTGCTTAAAGTGCTTATTTATCTAAATATCGAAAGAAAAAAAAATATATTTTCATATACATAAAACGTAATCATAAGCATGTCCATTTTAATTTGGTATTTTTTTGTTAAGAATAGAAAAAAATCCAAAAGAAATGCTTTTACGAAATTACTTCAGTACCAACAGTACCAACCAAAAAATATTGTCTTAAACACTCACATTACCTCTATATACACGAGTGATATACAAATTCTAAAACCTGGAGATATGCATTCAATTCAATTTATTCATTCTTTTTTTAAACAAACAATTTTGTACAGAACATGTTAACAATATTGTGCAGAACATCTCAACAATATTGTACAGAACATGTCAAAGCTTTCGTGCATAAACAAAGCTTTCGAACGATGAGTGTTTGGTGAAGTTCATAATGTAAAATAACTTCTCGAATCAGTGTCAGCCGTTAACATAATCTTCGGTAAATCTTTATTTATTTCACCCTTTTACAACATGCAAATTTACTGATGTTTATAACTTAGAAAATCAATTTTATAGCGTTGTCTTCAGGGGACGTTTTAATGCATAAAGTGAATTTTTTTCAGAAATATCTCTCTCCAGCCTTTAGAAAATTTTTCTTTCATTTAATGAAAAAAAATATTTATTTTCAATGATTGGTTAGAAGTGTGATTCGATTCAATTATTCAGTAATTGTTAAGAACCAATAGTTGCTTTCAAAAACTGTGTCATTTGTATTGAATTCGAGAAAGAACATATGCTACAATAGGATTGGTAGCAAGAAATCGCAGTGCCTAGCAAAGGAGAATCTTGAAACTTTAATTATACATAAAAATATTTTATAAAAAATACAGCCGCAGACTAATGCACAAAAAAGAAAAAAATATTCTTAAATAGTGACTTCAATCTACAATTTCCTTTTGAGCAATTAAACTTTAAGTGAAAAGTTACCTTACACGGAAATTATTGATTTAAAGCAGTACCTACTTTGAAATTATTTTAAATTATTTTGTGGATATTCCGTTTGTTCTTTTTTTTTTTTGCAAAAAAGTTAAAATTAATTAAAAACAAAATTTTTTTTATGATTTGGTCTATCTTCAAAGTCAGTTAGCTGCACGTATTAGATCAGTCTATATCTTAAAAACTACTGAACGATTTAAATTAAACAATGGGATCACCTGGATACCTTTCCAGACAAAAAACATTTTTAAATCGGTCCGCAATTGGTGGAGAAATCGGTGAACATACATGAGAATTGGTTCACAGATGAAAATTCAGTGGGTGAACAATCAGTCATCTCCTTATTTTTAATTTTCTAAACTTGGGAGCGAAAATTTGTCTTCCAATTTATATTATTCAAACTTCGACGTATACCCTATCCAATAACAAGTGAAATGTACAAAATTTAAAAAACCCTCCACAAATTTTTCGGGTACTGAGCCCTAAACTCGCACTTGAACCATATCTAAGAACACTCTCCATTAAATTACCTTTCAAACAAAATTAAAATCGGTTCATCCATTTGGGCACTACGATGTCACAGGCAGAGACTGACACACCGCACTAACTGACACACACACACATAGCGATCAAAATTATAGCACCCTTTTTTTTTGGTCGGGGGCTAAAAAAAGAACTGTCGAAATTGGGCTGCTCTGTAAAAAGCTATGCGTGGTCATACAAAAATATATGTATCTTGAAAGAATCACAATAGTATCGATAAGAAGAAATTAATTTTTAAATTCCTATAGACAGAGGTGTATTATTATTGATTTTTGTTGTAATAACTTTTGTCAATCACATAAAGTATAAAATTTCCAACAAATATTTGAATATGTAAATCTTCAAAATAAATAAAGAAACAACTTTCTCTCCATCAATTTTCTGTAAGTGTTAAATACCAAAAAACGTACGATTTCGAATTAGTATTTATATTGAATTGTTGAAGTACATATATCTAATATCAATTTCAAAAACAAACCAGTAATACCTACGTAGATATAATCGTACTTTGTTTACCAAATATTGGTAAATTCCTTTTGTCGTAAAGAAAATAAATGTTATTTGATATTTAAATTCTTTTCATTTTCCAATTCATATTAAAAAAAATAATCTAATACACGGGGTGATTTTTTAGAACGTTTCCATTCTTATAGTTCGAAAACGGGATAGAACATCAGACAAAAGAAAAACACATATCGGCTCATTTTTAAGGGGAGTAAAAATGTAGTTGTTTATTATACGAGAACGCCATCGATAAAGCAAACCGAGATGATAATGAACTTTCTTTTTTAAATAAATTTCTCTATGAATTCTTTGTACTGAAAATTGAGAATCTCCAAGGAAAATATCCTCGTATAAAATAACTAAATATTCTATTCATTCCTTCAAAAAAGAGTTCAATCCGTGTTTTCACGTTTTATGAATTTAAATTCCGCTTTCTAAATATAAGGGTGGAAACTTTTTAAAAAAGCAATCTGTATTCTTAAATGTATCTTTGAAAACTTCTTTGGTAATCAGTATAGATTTTCTAAAGATTTTTTTTGCAGACAACAATCTCCTAAAGGTAAACTTAAAAACAACGTAGGTTGATATCTAATTTAAAATTTTTTTATAATCATTGATTTTGTAAAAAAAATTATTAGAATAAACAAATTTGTCAATTTTTAATAGAAAATGATTATAGTTTAAAAAAAAAACTAATACATATAGTGTCGATACATATCGATAAAGCGAGCGATATACAGTTACTCTACAAGAAATTGCTAAGCGCAAAATACAAACAAGTTTGAACATGTGGCATGCCTGAAAGTTCTTACCCAGTTTAGATAATAAATTTTTTCTGGAATATGCACACATGAATTTTTAAAAAAAAAAGAGCCATCCGGTTTCTTGCCTTGGTCTACATCAACGTGCTATTGCTTTCACTAAATCTGAAACCTTCATATTAAAAGACCATATACTCCGAGCAAATAAGACCTACTTACATTGAGAATAAAAACTAATACAAAAGCACTAAAGTTGAAAATATTTTCTGATATTCATAAATACATTTTCCAAACAAAATGTCAACTTTACGAGCGAAAAAAATTTACAAATATTAATTTAATAATTATATTATTTAAAAAATAGATTATAGTCTAGGAGCTGACTGGCATTTTAATTTTAAAACTATAATTTCTCGCTGATTCGTCCGCAAAGTTCGTACTTAGTAGAAAGAGAAAGCTTTTGTTTGCTCTACACTTGGCTGGTAGCCCAACGATTTTCTAAACATTGTGCTTCAAGCTTCTGGAATAATCAGAAAATCACTTAATCTATAATTGTACAATCTCAATTTTACTACTTTTTTGAACTAAACATGAATATTGAAAAAGAAGCTTTTGGAAGAGGTTAAAATGGCAATTTTTTTTTTAGTAAGAAGCTCTTTGATTTTTTTTTAACACAGCAAAACTGGAGGAAGAAAACTTTCAATTTAATCCTTTACAGAAAACAAAAGTCTTATCTCAACGCCAACTACTCTCTTGAAAGCCAGCAAACGAATTTTTACTTAAAAATGACAATCAATGCCTAGACTTTGATTTTTTTTAATTCAAAATTTACTTATATCAAAGAACTAATTACAAACATTTGTTAACATAAAACGATAAATTCTGTCTAACGCATTCACATTTAATTAATAACAAAAGCACCCACAAAGCAAGGGTAGACCTTTGAAGTGAAAGGCGTCTGCGAAAAATATTTATTTTAATCAGAATTACTCAAACTGGACCATAAGTATATTGTATTAAACGTAAAAAATAAAAAATAATAATAATGAGCTGCTAAATGCCAAACAAAATTCAATGTTTAAGAAATAGCAATAGTCATTAAAAATTACTGTTAAGTTAAATATTTATCTCGGGCTTTAAAAACTACTATGCTTTATCATAAGTATAAAATCAGCGTACATTTTTAGAACTATTTGCTACAAGTCAAAAATTTGTAGACAATTTGCCTAAGTACGGTTATTCTAAAACAATTGACTTTTAACATTAAATGTAATTCTATTTACGGTAAATTTATTATTTTATTTTTATAAAAATTGTAACACTAACGCCAATCATTTCCGTTAAATCATGAAACTGACAGCATGAAATTGATTTGAAAAAAGTTTAGATAACAAACTGAGAGAGAAAAGCTAAAATATGTAGATAAATATTATTGAAAATTTTTATACTATGGATAGTTTACATTATAAATACGGTCAATTCACAAAATTGAAAACAAAATGGATCGAAGTAGACAAATTGTTACTAATAATGACATAGTTTCCCATTTATTCACGTTTTTTTTCAACATATTGAACGCACTTGTAACATGCATAGAAAATCTATTTAATACAGCGTATTCAAAAACGCACGTGAAACGCAACAATTGACTCATCGTGTGTTTTTAGCGTTATTTTTGACCCTTGACACAAAAAAAGAGGGTATTATAAGTTAGACCGCTATGTGTGTCTGTCTGTAGAATCGTAACTCCTAAACGGATGAACCGATTTTGATTTTTTTTAATTTGAAAAGTAATTTTCAAATGTTTTTAGTTATGATTCAAATTCGATGTTATGATTCCGAACCCGATAACAACAACATTTTTTAATGGGTGCGAGTTCCTTTTGAAACATTTTTACTTAAAGAACTCATTTAAAAAACAAGTGAAACAAACAATTGACTAAGTTAATTGTTGAAATCCCATGCATAGTCAGTGTTGATTTCTTTATCACATTACACATACAAACATGCGACACATACATAACTGATAATCAAGTATAGTACATATTATAAAATTTCCGCCTAATTGGCGCCCTCACGGGTAAACAGTGATGTTTACGAAAAAATGTTTCAAACAAAATGTTTAATTTTTGATAAGGAACATTTTTTACATTTAAACTTTTGTTGTATATCTAACGGTTTACAAGACCCAATTGACCTATGATGCTCATTTACGAACTCGACCTCACTTTTTACGTTCTGAGTACGCTGTAAAAATTTCAGCTCGATATCTTTTTTCGTTTTTGAGTTATCGTGTCCACAGACGGGCGGACAACCGAAAATGGACTAATTAAGTGATTTTATGAACACCTATGACTATGAATTTTTTTCCTAGCATCATTATTTTTAAGCGTTACAAACTTGGGACTAAACTTAATATACTATGTATATTTCATATATACATGGTATAACAACAAGTTTTCATGGTATTTCATACACAAGTTATTTAATTTAAATGGAAACGCATTTAAATTAAAATGGAGTCCCCTAGGAATTATTTGAGTTTTCATGATAAAACTATGCTTTTGTCTCCGGCTATTTAATTTAAATTATACAATTATAAAGTTATAATAAGTATATGTTTATACAAGTAGTAAAAAATGGTGGAAACGCAATGAAGCTATGTAGCATATCAATTCTTACTATACATTATGCATTTATTTGCTCTTCCACCATTATTTAATAAATGTGTTTAAAAAAGACATTTTCAATTTTAAGTTTCTTAAACTTGAATAAAAAATACTTTTTTAGGATGTTGTTTACAGCTATTTTCGATAATAACATATGGTAGAACATTTAAGCAAGTTAACGATGTTCCAGCATGGTATTTGCAGTTTCTATGTTAAAGCAATGGTACAATTTTTTTTTCGACAGAATTTAACGAAAAATTAAATTTAAGAATTTAATAATGCTTACTATTAATTCCCAAAGTTTCAGAAATTTTGACCGTTTAAAATGGGAAATAATTATGCCAACGTCCCAATTTCGATCAATTTACGTCAAAATTAATATCTCGAAAGTGAAAATTAATTTCTAAATTTTTTTTTTAGAATTGTATTGTATAAACATTTTTTTCTACTTTTTCTTCAATATATAATAATATCATAAAAAATAGTTGGAGAGACCGGACATTTTACATGCTTTAAATGGGACATGACCCTCAAAATCGCGAACTTTGTCTTTAAATATCTCGCGGTCTAAACGGTCAAAAATTATGAAATTTTAGGAATTCATAAATAAAGCTATTATAAACCCGAGAAAAAAAATTCGGCCAAATCTGTCGAAAAGTGATTTCATGCTGGTACTACCTTAACTTTATGTAATAATAATATAACATAATAAAATTAATAAACATTTATTTATTAATTATATACAAACAGTTAGTTTTCTACGTAGGTACAAAAAATTTGTATAAATAAAAAATGTTTTTTATATGTTTAAAAATTAGTTGTTATACATAATATGTATATTTTAATACCTATTATCTATGTATGTATTATGTATTATGGTATAATACCTCCTAAATTTTATGCAAGAATATTTATTATGACTTTATACGAGCTTTTAAAATTTATATAATATACCTATATTTACTTCAACTGGACAGGGGTTCTATCTTTTTATTTGTATAATACATATGTAATATAGTTTGTTCAAGAATACCAACAAATATTTATTTTAATGTATTAGAGACAAACATTTAGTTGGTTAAGTGTGTGTTTGACCCTAAATATTTTTGTAAGTTTTTCTCTATTTATCCTTCTCTAGGAGAAAATGCCTGATTTGCTCCTCCTCGAACCACAAGCTGAATACATCTATATGGCCCAAGACATATAAACGGCAATCAGACCAATGATAGAAAATTTATGTCAGTGACGTCACAATTTGATAGATACTTAGAACAGTATAAATTGTAGGTACGTGAAACTATCAATGTGCAATTTGCCACCAAATTGGCAACGAGTAACATACACAATATAGTAATTACGATTAGCTAATTCATACTGATGATTGAGTTGAAATACTTATTTATATAATACAAAAATTGATCTGGGAAATTTGGGATAAATTCGAAATTTATTTTGAAATATCCTAGAGATCCCATTTATTATCTTTGATAATATTTATAGCAATATAACTGCTTAACTTCGTTAAATCGTTGAAAGTGTCCTCCTTCTTAAAGATTTAGAAATTATCTTTCTGTCAAGAGCATGGAATATTTATAATACCCCATTCATCGTGTATATTTAGAGCATCCTATAGCTCAAAAAATGGGTCATGATATCCCTCCAAAAAATATTTATAGCCTTCTTCAATAATTCTCCATCACTTTTACTTCGAAGAGTAACGATTTAACTGTTCTTGTTTTTCTACGCCAATAGAATCTTGATGCCGTATATGTTATCAAGAAAAGAAGCAAGACAAAAAAATAAATGCCGTTACAATTTTTACATATTTTCGGTCAAGCCAGGCTATTAAGAAAGATTCAATTAAATATATTAATTTCTCCTCACTCTATAAGCCTAAGTGACCGAGCGTTCTGATGCACTAGACTCTAACCTTTTGTTTACTTACACTCAGGTTGCGGGTTCGAATCCAGGCAGTGGCAGTGAGAGCAATTAAAATTAAATCAATGGGGTGGTAGAATTGATCACATTGCCGTCGCTTGGATAATAACGAAGTAACCGATTCAAACCAGATCATAAAAGTAATTGTATATATGAATGTAATTTAATAAATAAAGATTAACAAATAGTGATGTGGGTGGCCTCTGTTATAGGCATATATATTAAGTTAAATAACAAGCTCATATTCAAATTATTAGGCACTTTCACCCTTGTAAGAACTTAAATGGTACTCAAATTTAAAGAAAAAACTTGTCGTATTTCGAAGTAAACGTAAATGAAAATTAACGGAGCAAGATAGACATACTTTTGGAAAAAGGTATAAGAATTAATTTGATTGAGTAGGGTCCAGATCACTATAACTGGCTTTGGTAACATAATCGTGACTCAATCGATACTCAGACATAACATTTTTAGCCGGGTAAACTTTTGACTACACCCGTATAAAAAAATCTGATATTTCTAAATCAACTATATATCTCATTGTACGTTTGTATAAAAACATGTTATTGCACATATGTATATGTTGTATTTAATATAAAATAAAAAGTTTATCCCTCATGTAGACTATCATATGAAGTTTAAAAATATTTTTGGATATTTATTATTTTAAAATTAATATATAATTAATATTCTACACATTCATAAAATATTCATAATCATTTTTATTATACTTTATTATATGTGACACTTTTTAAAACAATAAGTGTAAATTCAATTAAGTTTTGTCTCTTTATGTAAGTACTTCTACAATGAGGGGCCGACGATTCTCTTAAAAATAATAAATAATTAAAATTATATGTTAATTAAATTTAATTTTTACTTTTCTGATAAATTGGTAAATCGTTCTTGTTTTCACCTTGTAAATAGAAAGAAAAAAGTAGTAAGTAGACCTTTTTTTATTTCTTTATTTCTTATAAAATCGCTTCGGTTGTTCCGGGCAGTTCTCGGTATCGTTCAATAAGAACGTAGATGGATCCATTCATTAAAAAAATACTTTTCTAAATCACCAGAATACGTTGTTATACAAACATACTTGTTCTATTTGAAACTTCTTTAATGTTCAAATTGATCAAATTGCTTAAAAACGAAAATTCACTGCAAAATTTCTATACAATTCTCGTCTCTTTTGAAGTTCATCCACAAATCTGTCTTGAATTACTAGATATACTATCACTATTGAGTGTTTTTCGACCAGAAAAAGAAAAGGTATTGTCTAATCAGCAGAAATAAAGATCCACGGATACAAATACGGATTAAGCTTGTAAAACTTTGTTAGTAATATCAACATTTTGGTTAAAATTAGTAAAATGAAAATAATAACCGTAATCAAAGTGGAAAAAACTCAATATAACTGTATTTTTCTAAGCAGAAAGTTTTTGGTCTGATCCACAAAAGTTATATTCATTATAGCATAGATTTTTATAATTTACAAATAAAATAATAATTTAAAAATTGTTTATGTCTGGCACGTTTTTTCATAATCTAGAAATTGTAATTCATTCTTATCATTTTTTTAACCACCGAAAAAAAGGTGTTTATTTCTAAATTTTCCGTGGATTCGTAGCTCTCAAACGGGTGCATTGCAATGGTTTTGAACTATATGTGATAGAATCTGTTTAACCCTTGAGTAAAGTCGAGAATCATAAAAAATATTCATTTTTTTTAATTAATGCAGGTTAAGCACACTCTTTCTGCACTGTTTTCCGTACAACAAATCGATAGAAAAAACTTATCTTGCATTCACAAAGAAAAAAAATGTATACAACTCGTTTGGATTGTCTATTACACACACAATTGATAAAAGTTACTTACGCTCCCACCTAAATTATTATATTTTCAATTTTATTTGTTTTTGAAACGTCGCTCCTATTGTGGTTACTATTGTGTGGTTATTATTATTGTTATATTATCACATGCTTTATTATACCTACCGGTTGAAATTCTTGCCACCTACACAAAATGTAGATCAATAGCTACTCATCCTCTCTCGATATGTTTATTAATGAATGCATAGATGTGAAGTGGCAACCTCTTCACAGTATATTTCTTTTCATGAACATTAAAAGAATAAATTACAAAATTTCAATTGTTTTTCATCACAATCTCAAGAATAGCAATAACCACATTAATGTTAATTTCCTCATTGAACTTCGGCTTTTAAATTTTATGGTACGAGAGCTGGCAATGTTTTCGAGATATCAGATATTTTTATTTCTATTAGATAAAGATGAATGCGTCTAAGATCTGATAGCGGTTGCGTTAACTAACACCGAATACACACTGCAAAAACTAAATAACAAGTTTTTTTTTATTTTAGAAAGATATCTGGCAAAGTATTAGCAACGGCAAAATAATCTGGCAAATGTAATGTATATTGTTAAGAGGCCATGAAAAAAGAATTTTAAAAAATTGTTATGAATAATTTTAAAATCACCAGTTTTTGCCACTTTTTTACAAGAACCTGCACTAGTAAACATAATAAACGTGGCCCTCTTGGATATCAGACCAACTTCAAATCTATATTATTTCGATATAAGAAAAGAAATATCCGATTTCGCCTTTATTGACCTTTTCGTCGTTTAATAAGTGAAATAATGTAAGCTTAGAAATGAAAGGAATGTTGGTGGCAATTTTTAGATGCATTAGTAGTTTTTTACAGTAGAAAGTAGCACTCGTTTTGTGTAAGCACTAAATTTCCAAATTATCCCATTTTCTTGCAAAGCATTCATAAGCTAAAGAGTATAGGATAGAGAAGAAGCAAAAATATAATTTTAAATGATATCTGGAGTCGAGGCTGATCAAATATTAAGTTTGTCGACCATTGCGCAAATGACTATTAAGTTTGACTACTTTGCGGGTGTTACTATTAACTAATAAGTTTAAAAGCCTTACTCGGTAAAGGCGCTGAAACTCGTATACTACGATTTTACAATACCTCATATGGGCTGCTTCTCCTCTATCCTATCCTCTTTGCCAAAAACTACGTAAACCGTTCAAGATGGTTGCGGAGGATTTATTTAAAAGCTACGCTAAGCTATATGATGAGAGAGGTGGCAATGAAGACAAACTTCGAAATTTCGTTGACATATTTATTTTTCACAAAATGAAAATAAATTTTTTTAAATTTTGTTAACCCTAAATAACAAAATGTCTTCTTGACTTGATAATAAAAAACTACACTCCAAGTGAGCAGGATGGGTCTTACTAAAAGCTGCGATAAGCTACATGGAGAGGGGAATGGTTCCAATGTGTCTAGAATTGAGTACGTAGTTTATGAAAGCTTCCTTGTTTATCGGCTGTTTTAAACCAACTTTAAATTAACGAACATTCATTTTTACTTCCTTGTGCAAAGTAGAGAAAGCATTTTATTCGTGAATAGTTTGATATTCATTTTTCCACAGAAAGATCCATTTTTCCCAGTTTTGCCGTAGTAGTCAAGTATTGATTGGTATGTAGATATGTACGTAACGCATAGAACTCAAAAACTATTAGTAGTTGAATTTGGAAATTTTTAATTGAATTATTTAATAGATCACTTCCCCATGGTCTATGACTTTTGAAGTTTTGACACTCTCAAGTATTCCTTGATACAGCATCCTAAATACCACATAAAAGGTATTCCTCCACATGACGTAAATTGTAATTTAAAATTGAATGAACGCGTAAACTAATAATATTATGTATATGGTATTGTAATAGTGAGTAGTTTTTTTATTAAACAATGTATCAGATAATAAAAATTAAAACGATAAAAACGATGTATCTCGTAGCCAGCATAAAAAAAACACGCACACATTATCGATGTAATGAAAGACTACACAGAAACAATACCGATTACCGATACGTTGGTTGATTAATTACTCGATATTATATAATAATTATATTTTATTAAAAATCGTTTATAAATACCGCGCTCGATAATTTTTTAATAAAAAATTATCTGTTCAACGACTATTCTACCTCCTATACAGAGTGTCTTTTTTAAGTTGGCATATGCGCGAAATAACTTTTATCGATAAAAAATTTTAAAAATTCTTCTTTTTTGTCCCCAACATTTTGAATGTAATGCTTTTTAAAAAATTCATTTTGCTAAAGCTTGAAATTAATTAAATTATCGTTTATTGTTTCATACTTACGCGCTTAATTAACACGCTGTACGTTACCAAACAGAGAAAAATTTAGTCCGAAGTACTTGAGGTAGCTGAGGTATTCTATATTTAAAAAATTAAAAAATTTTACTGTTAAAATCGTTTTAGTGAAAACCATTAAAGAAAAGCAAAAAGACAAGAAAGAAATTTTGCTAGTTTATGACATGAAACACTATTAAAAATAAAAATTTTGTGTGTAACCTCATTAAAATAGTACTAAGTGATAAATATCAACAGTAATTTACTTTCTTTTAATTCATAGGCAAGTATATTACAGATATGATATACAAATTACATACAGAACAAAATTAAATCTTAATATTATTTCTCTAACCGCTTTTTTTCTATGCGATACACTTTTATACTCGTCATTAGCCAGCACGATAAGCGTTAACATGAGGGGTAAATCATGATAATTGATAAAGGAATAAGAAAGAAATGCAGGCTAGAGGAATAATATACATAAGAAAGTGAAAATCACAGGCAGTAAAAAATCACAACTAGGTATGGCTCATTTTAAACGTATTAATGAAAACTATGTAATTAAAAGCTTTGAAACACTCGTACCAAAATTCGGCTAATCCAAAACCATAGTGTAATGAATGCAACAGCCACACTTAAGTGAACTCGATATGGTTCCTATAATGTAGTATACATTAAACAAATATTGATTCATATTTCACATAGTGCGTCACATGTCTCTAAAAAATGTACTGACTTGATACATTTCTACCACCGTCTTAATATGATGCAAGAAATCAATTTGAACAATATTACTCATAGCACTTGTGGTTGTAGTGGTAATGATTTCCCGTAAATCGATATTGACAACTGTTACGTATACAGGGGTTTTGAGCATAGCCAGTCTAATGCGTTTTTTTAAGGAGGAGTAATTAGATAACATAAAACATGTTTATACAAGCTCATAATTTTGTTGACAATAAAATCATTGCATAAATTTAATATTGAAAGAGATCATTAGAGAGGGGATAGATAATATTTTTGTCTGGGTATAATATCAATTTAATGATATACACCAATAAAAAATCTATCCCCTCTCTAATGTTTTTTTTTTTTTTTTTTTCAATACTAAATTTATAAAAATATTGTTTTATGTTATCTTATGACGTCTCCTTAAAAAAAAGCCTTAAACTGGCTATGCTGAAAAACCCTGTATATGTGTAGTGATTTCAAAGAGGCGGAAATTTTGACCGCATTCACTGATTTTGATTTACGGTGTCCAAATAAAAAACCGAACAAATTATCAAAGCATTTCTTGATGGCATGTGACGCGCTAAAATGTGGTTTTTCATATTCAATAATGAAATAAAACGTATTTTACTTTTTGTCGTATCACAAATTCATAATATATAGGGTAAGGTGTTGTACCTAAAATCCAGTAATATACCTATTTTGATACATGGTGAAAAATGTATGCATTAAATTTTACAATTAAATTCTTATTTATTATAGGTTCACAAATATAGGACGGCTTCACAAGTACAGGTAAGTGGGAAAAAGAAGTTATATCAACCCCAACCCATAAAAATCACTTATTAAAGCTGTTCCTTTGAACGTTCAGTTTCAGTGGACGTTTCAATCTCATAGATACATTTTATGATATAAACTAGAGTGATACCCACCCGCTTCGCTGGGTTTAAAAGTAAAGATTGATAAAGATTGCTCCCGCTTATCCTTTTTCTATAATACTCGAAGTAATGATGGGGATTGTTTTACACAGGTAAAAATATTTTATTTTTTTAAATTTATAATAGAAATTAATCATT